>NC_035441.2:38322140-38530989 GCF_002127325.2 Helianthus annuus
CTACATTTGACCCATACACCTTAGGGGACATATGCCCATCATCCATGATCAGTATAGGCTGAGTTGTGATGATCTTGGACCTTAACATTGGCTATAAATAGCAAGGTTGTAAACATAAGTTCACCACACTCAAAACTCACTGATCATTCCAAGAGCTCTAAAGCATTCCTTTGTGTTCTTAAGTCTTCTCTTAAGCTTCTGTAAGTAATTCAACCTTTGTGGTTCCACATTTGCTTAGTATTTAGCTAAAAACCAAAGCGTCGTAACTACGGTTTGACTTTACAATAAATCAGTAATGGTTGAGTCTTATGACGAATCAAAAGTGGTTATGAGTTGGTATTTACGTGGGTAATAAACCTCTAAAATGGTTCCCCCTGATCACCACTCTAACTATGTCAAATGTCGAGTCAAACGTGCGGTTAAAAAGTCAACAGAAAGCTATTTTAGCGATTTATGCATAATCTGTAATGTATATGTTATGGAACCTGTTTTGACAATCATAAAACATGATAATAAGTATATAAACCTGTTTGCGCTCGTTTGAATCGATCATTTACTATATTGAACCGGTTCGGAGCCGAAAGTCGCATAAGTTTGACTTTTGCTTTGAATTCAGTTCTGACCCGTTTTAGCGAGGTATAAATATACCTTAGGACTCTCTTAGGACCAGGTCACATGTTGGAATAAACCTCCGTGATCGGTTCATGAGTTATCCGAGTCTTTTACGTATTTCCGTCATTCGCCTAAAAGTTGACCGTAACGGCCTTTTAAAATTAAAACGAGTATTTCGGACACGTGAACGGACCAAAACCTTGCTTATTAAATTATAAGCATGTCCTTAAAGTTTCACGTCAATCCGAGGTCTAGAATGAGAGTTATGCAAAAAGGCGCACTTTTAAGAAAGTTTTGTAATTTACGGCGCAATTAGCATAACGCCCATCTAACCCAAGTTTTCGTCACCAAAACTTTTACCCACTGTGGTAAAATAATATTTTGGGAATTTTAAAGATTTTTAATAATTTTTACCTTGCTCATAACCTGCGGTTATGGCTATGGTTCGGTAAATACCGAATACGCCCTCTTTGGCCAAAACGGGAGTTCTACAAGGTCTTTTGACCCGATTCCAATTGCCACTGATTTTAAATAATAAATAAAGTATTTTAAGCTTTATAAGCTGTTCGGGAAACTCAGATTTCCTGTAGAACTCGAAAAGCCCTTTTTAAAGTCTTTAAAATGACCAAAAAGCCCTACGGGGCATAATATAAACTTAAACTCGTTACGGGCATCACGGAAGGTATCCTACTGATACCAAAATACTTTTAAGGCATATTGACTTAGGAAATAAGCGTAGGACACTTATGGTTAACCGTTTCGCCTGTTTGCGCACACGGTACGGCTCATGGAACTAGTTTTCGTGCAATAGCCGATACGGGTCAAATTATATTATTTGAACCCCAAAATCCAGAGTATGAACTATAAACCCAAATAAAACAAGTCTCTGAACTTGTTGGGTCCAAATCATACTCCATTCTCGGTTTTCGCCTTTTCGTGCGAATTAACCATATCTATATATATCGGAACCAACCGGTCTAGGCTACGGCCATTATAACGACCCGTTAGGATTCTAAGAGGTTAATTAAAACCTTCGTTCCAGATTAGGAGCCCCAGTAAAAGCTATCGGTGACTTGATCTTAATTAAGGATTTATACTTGCAAAGGTAAATACTTTAACTTATTTCCCCTATATGGGCTTTGGTTACGGTATATTAATACCGCTTGATTGAGCATTATATAATTCCATCGCTTAGGTGGTTAATTGATTAAATATGATTGGCTCATTTAAACAGTTTTGTTGCTTATAAGCCTTTGGGGGGGTTTAATGACCGTTGTCCCGGATATCCTTGGCATCATTTTACGAAATGGCCACGACCATCGACATCCCGGTGTAGGCGTACACCCGGTATAAAGTGTCGACATTAAAAATTAAAAGACGTAGCCGTTGGTTTTTATACTACGGTTTTACGCAAACGTGGTGTGTCTATAAATCTTTAACCCGGCACGACCCGGGCTACTGAACGCATAAAAGAACATGTAAAACGTTCACAAGATCATTATGAATTTTCCCAAGTTATAAAAGAGTTTGTGCCCTGTGCATTCAAATCAATTTTACTAAACATTTTCAAATGTGTCAGTTGAATGTATTTACCAGTGTAAACTGACGTATTTTCCCCAAAAAGATTAAGTGCAGGTACCTAAACGTAATTGGCTGGTATTAGCTCCCTAGCGTCGGGATAAGTCTCGCAAGCTTGATTGCAGTATCTGATGGAACAATACTTTATATCTATTTACGATCCACTGTGGATATATCCAACCCCTGTAATACATTTTGATATTACGATCAGAGGTTGAAATTTATATATTTATCTTATGCTTCCGCTGTGCATTATATAATTGTGTGGTTTGACTATATTGTTGCCAACATCGTCACGGTAATCCCCCACCGGGCCCACCGGTGAGACACGTGGAAATCGGGGTGTGACACAGTCGGAATCCCTAATAACTTATGTATCACTTTCCTGTTCACCTTGATATCACCAGCAGGCGTACATATCACCATCTTATCGGGATTAAAATTGTCCACAACAAAATAACCTAACTTAGCCGGCAACCCATCAACGCTGAAAGTAAGCAAACGACCAAAGCCCATTTGCCTGACTGCCTCACGTTGTTGTTCTGTCAATGCCCGTACACACTTATAAAACTGCAGTGGTGCGGATCTTGTCCTTATTCCCGGAAATTCATCCTTCTTTGCTCGCTTACGGGCTTTCGGAACCTTTTCCTGTTTGTTACCAACTACCTTTGGCTTCCCTGCTTCACCTTTCACATTGTCCTCCGAACCCTTCTTCTTTTTTGTCCTTAACGTCCCACCCTTCGATGTAGCCGTCACTTCTGCCCTACTTACTGAAATAACATTTTATACGAAACCACAACAACCCAAAAAATAAGTCTACTTTACAACCACCTATGACAACATCTTTCTAACACAAACGGTAACATTGATTAGCTACGTTAAAACATGTAACAATTTTTCATTTCTAACATCCAAAAATTTGAAGGGCTTAAAAATTAACTAACCACGGTTTCTTCGCATTACATTGCCAGAATTATCATCGGCGCTGTTTTTTTCCCCTGCCAATTATCACATGTTAGCGAATTTTCAAGGTCATGCCCAATTAACACATGTTAATCAAAGCCAACAATATTTAACTAACCACGTTTTCTTTTATTTCCACACCCAGAACTATCACCGGCAATGCTTTTCTTCCCTACAGTTTCAAACATGTTACTCAGATTTAACTGGATACACAAATAGCCACTATTGTAACAAAAGGAACTTACCATTGTGATTTTTGTTATGTCCCCGTTTGCTTTCCACACAACCTTCATTACGCACCGATAGATTCGTAACGAAAACGATTAGTCCAACAAGAAATTATACAAATTATAAACAATATTACTGGTTAACCGTTACCCGTTTTCCGTCTTTTCCCATGGCTTGGTGACACACTATCGGTATCATCATACACTGCAACGCAGCCAACAAAATTCTGTTATGCACAATTTCTTATCCAACACACTATCCATATATAGATCACCTTGAACTATGTTAAAGGTTCATAGACATATCAATTCTAACCTAACTCCCGTTGGGTCGGACCAAAGTCAGATTGTTGATTGGAAGGTCCTGGCTTGGGTTCGTCGGATATAATCACAACACTACGGCTCTCAGACCTTTTCTGCCCTAATATGTGTCTCGAAGTCCTACATATATAAAACAAAACAAACTCAGCTGCCATTTTCCGATAAATCGGTTGAACAATACCTCCTTTTACATGACCGATTACAACAACTAACCTTTTAATTGAACTCTTAATCTTCCTTAATCGTTTCAGCTTCACCGACGACGACAAGATTATGAACGACTTCCTCATTCTCCAATATCGACACTATCGGCTACTGTGTTAGGGTTCCGAAAGTAGGTTTTCAATGTTTGTTTTTTGACGAGAGAGAAAGATGAACAGGGGAGTAATGAGTACAATCGGTTGAACATAAAGAAGAAAAAAATTTGAATTTTGTTTGCAGTTCTTGATTAGACGGCTACTGCATGGCAGTGATTTCTGTTTTCCAATGTGTTTGTTGACTTCCGAAAATGCCCTTCACTGGTACTAATGGCAGCACTTTCATTTCTTTTTAATTTTATTCATACCAAAATTATCATAGCCATTGATCAAGTTTGATGTAAGCTAATCAATGGTTCACAATGGGTTTCCATAGTTTTCTTAAAAAGATAGAGTTTCTTATATAGGCAAGCCCTATATATATATATATATATATATATATATATATATATATATATATATAGGGAGAAGATCATGCGAGAACCACCTCTTATTGTGAGAACCGCGAGAACCAATGTGAACACACCAAAAATCCCTAAAAATAGCTAAAAATCACACAAAATTTTTTTTTTGAATTTTTTAATATTTTTTATAAAAAAATCGCTACTTTTCGAAGCCAAAAAAATTTATTTTTTTTTTGAATATATATTTTTAAAAAAAAATTTTTTTGGCTTCTAAAAGTAGCGATTTTAACATAAAAAATTCAAAAAAAAATCTTTTAGATTTTTTTTTGATTTTTTTAATTTTTTTTTAGATTTTTTTAGGTTTTTTGGGGGTTTAGTTTTTAGCATTTTAGCTTGGGGGGGGTGGGGGTTTAGGTTTTTTGGGGGGGTGGGGGAGGGGGCTTTAGGTTTTTTTTTTTTTTTTTGGGGGGGGGGGTGGGGTTAGGTTTTTTTTAGCATTTAGCTTGGGGGGGTTAGGTTTTTTTTGGGGGGGGGGTGGGGGGTTTAGGTTTTTTTTTTGGAGGGGGGGGGTGGGGGTTAGGTTTTTTTAGCTATTTTAGGTTGTGTTTACATTGGTTCTCAAGGTTCTCACAATAAGGGTGGTTCTCGCATGAGCCCCTCCCTATATATATATATATATAGGGTAAGGTTCATGCGAGAACCACCTTTATTGCGAGAACCGCGAGAACCAATGTGAACACAAACTAAAATAGCTAAAAAAACCTAAAAAAACCCTAAAAAAAACCTAACCCCCACCCCCCGCCCCCCAAAAACCTAAACCCCCACACCCCCACCCCCAAAAAAAAACCTAACCCCCCCCCCCAAAAAAAAAAAAACCTAACCCCCACCCCAAGCTAAATGCTAAAAACTAAAACCCTCAAAAAACCTAAAAAAAACCTAACCCCCCCCCCAAAAAAAAAAAAAAAAACCTAAACCCCCCTCCCCCACCCCCCAAAAACCTAAACCCCCCCCCACCCCCAAGCTAAAATGCTAAAAACTAAACCCCTAAAAAACCTAAAAATCTAAAAAAATCTAAAAAAAATCTAAAATTTTTTTTTATTTTTTTACTATTTTTTATGTTCAAATCGCTAGTTTTAGTAGGCAAAAAAAAAACTTTTTTTAAAAAAAAAAAAAATTTAAAAAAATTTTTTTTTTTTGGATACTAAAAGTAGCGATTTTTATATAAAAAATAGTAAAAAAATAAAAAAAAAAATTTTTGGGTGTTTTTTAGATTTTTTTAGGTATTACTGTTTGCGTTCACACTGGTTCTCGCGGTTCTCGCAATAAAGGGTGGTTCCTAACGGATCTTTGTCCTATATATATATATAATATATATATATATATATATATATTTTACTAGTGGGGTGCCCGCGCGATGCGGCGGGGACACAACATTTAATAACTATGGGGACACAACAGTTAATAACTATTTCACAGGTCAACTTAGACAAATCGGAACAGGTAATGTAAAAAATATAACACTATATCTTCGGATGCATGTATAATGACAAGAAGAGACTTTAAATAATAATATATTCAATCGAATTACAATTATATCAACACGTTTTAAATTTCAAATGGTTAAACCACATAGGTGTCTAAGGTGAAAACTGGCTCATTCGCATCCCAAGTTTTTAAATACTAAAATTAAAAAAAAAAAAAACAAATAAGAGTTACTAAATGATAGTGAATAAAATTTAAGCAAAGACCAAATACAAAGATAATGGTAAAGTAAGGCTGACTGAATCAAATTATCAGTTTTTTCTCACTCGAACCCGAATAGGGTGTAATGGAAGGGACTTTGTTGGGGGCTTGGTTAATGATTACATAATCATCATTCTTTAATAATTAAAATGTTTTAAAAATATAATATTGTTGATGCACGGAATGTCTGTTGACTGCGTCTACAAAAAGTCTGAAGTCAATATTGGTCAATAGGGGGTCAAAGTGTAAATATTAGGTTAAACATAGTTAGGATCGCTTATTAGTCATTGTATTGTCTTGGACCGCTTTTGTGACATGAATCTGGATCGCTTATGTGACAAAGGATCTGGATCGCTTATATGGCATGTCACATAAGCGACCCTGGATCTCTATATATAGGTCAGAGCGGTTCATAAGTAGGAACAGTGTATGTGTGTGCTACAGTGTTGAAACTCTGCCAAAATTTCATCAGAAAGCAATAGAAAGATAAGGAATAGAAAGGATAAGCTGTTGTAACTTCATATATGTTGATTCCGCCTTCATACATGAAGATGAACTACTTCGACTGACTTTTAGGGTCATAGAACGGTCCAACAAGTGGTATCAGAGCTCAGGACGAGGAGTTCATACTACGACAGCATAGATCTGCAGAAATCTCTCTTTTCTACTCACTTTCTCTCATACTTTTTCAGTTTCTAGTGGTTCCAACGGTCAAAATTGTCTGAAATTCGAGTATAACGTGTAAAACTCACTATTAACAAACCCTAGAAAGAATCAGGTGAAAATACGGACTAAAAATGGTAAAAACTGGTTAAAAATAGTCGATCGCTTTTTCGGACATTAGGATCGCTTATTTGGACAATCGGTTTGGATCGCTCGAAATTCAGCCTTAGGATCGCTCGAAATAACAGTTTGGATCGCTTTTTCGGACAATTTTACCATTAGGATCGCTCGAACGGAAGTATCTTGGACCGCTCGAACGATCATATTCTGAACCGCTCGAACGATCACGCTTTGGATCGCTTATTTGACATTGCTGAACCGCTCGAACGGACACATTCTGGTTCGCTCGAACGAACATAGTAGGATCGCTTTTCTGACAAATTGTGGTTCGCTCGAAATTACAATTTGTGGTCCGCTCGAAAGGACATTTCTTGACTCGCTTTTCTGTCAAGCTGTACAAACAGGATCACTTTTGTGGTTCTGTTATTTTTTTTAAATCAAAGCTTTTCTAAGTGTTGTCTGATTTTGCAGGTACGTTCACGATGGATGATATGTTCTTGAATCCATTTAGTGATATGTACGCATTCACGGGAAGTTCAGGAAACAACGATTCGACATCGAACAATACGAACGAGAATCAACCTAAAGAGAAAAAGAAAGAAGCTTGGGAGTCCGAAAGTGCATTTGGAACGTTTAACAAACCTCCTAAGCTGATGGCTATAGAAGATTACAGCAGGTGGGCAACAAAGTTTGAAGATTGGTTGATGGCATTCGCCTTTCCAAGCTGGAAAAGTATGAAAACTGGATATGCTAATGGAAAGAAGAATGGCGAAGCATTGAGATCAGCTGAAGAAATTGAAGGTTTTGTCGCCGAGCAAAAGTGTGTGGCATTATTGTTTCAATCGGTGCGGGAAGATATCATTTCGTTGATAGACTACTCCAATGCTAAAGACTTATGGGAAAAACTCAAGAAAAAGTGTATAGGGAGTAATGAGATTATAAAAAATAAGACGAAATTGCTTAAAAAAGAGTTTGACATGTTTAGTTGTCTTAAGAATGAATCGGTGTGCAAAATGATTGAACGGTTCGGTCATCTAAAGCTGGAGCTTGCACGACATGACATCACTTATCCAAATGAAGAACTTGTTGACAAGTTATTTGATTCATTACCTGATGATATGGATTGGAGGTATTATGCGTTGATGTTAAAGAACACTATTGCTCCAGCAAATCTGACTCCAGATGTGGTGATTGAAAGACTTGAGAGTCATGAGCTACAGTTGAAAAAGACGTATAAAGTCAATCACTCATCCTATCAGTAGAATCTGGATCTGTATTATCCAAAAAGCTTGATCCCGAAAGCTACCTCTCCGAAAACTGCATTTTCTGCTGAGAATGTTTCTTCAGCAAACAAAGAAAGTCAAAGCAGTTCAAGCAGCGGAAGCCACAGTGGTTATCACAGTGGATCTACGTCTTCTGCAAATCATTCTGATGCGAAGTTTTCTTGTAACATCGCGATAGATCTAAAGAACGCACAGAATTTTGATGAAGAGTCGGCCAAGCAACAAATGGTTTTTCTGGCATCTATGCTAGAGTCCTATGAAGGTTTGGTGGCTGGAAAGATCGGGAATACAAATCTGACAAAAGAAGACTATGATCAGATAGACCCCGAGGAAATGGAGCTTATTGACATTCGTTGGGCAATGGCAAGTGCTGTTCGACGTGCTCAACGTTTCATGGAAATTACTGGGAGAAAAACGATTGGTGGTCCGTCCACAAAGTTGGGATTCGACAAATCAAAGGTGACATGCTTCAAGTGTAAGCAGAAGGGTCACTTCAAACGGGAATGTAGAAATGCGTATGCTGATGAGTCAGAGAATCCATTTCGAGACGACTACTACAAAAAGGCAATCTACCATCAGAATAAATCCAAGCCGCCTAGATTGAAGCAGTCTGATGATAACAGAGATAAATCAAGGGCTTTGGCAGTGATTTATGATGACGAGGGGTATGATTGGAGTAAAGAAGTGTTACCGGAAGAAGATGCGGTTGGTTACGCATTCATGGCAAATGATGATGAACCAATTCCATGGAAAGAAGATAGAACAGAAGAGCAAAAATATTGTTATCGAAAGATGATTGCTGAAAACAGAATTTTGAGGATCTCTCGTGTTTAACTGGAAGCAAGACGAGCAAATAGATGGGATCCAGATAGGGAATGTTATCTTGATTGTTATGGAAACATTGCGATTGATGACAGCACACTTGATATGGAAGCTATAATCAAGGAGATTAAAGAAGATGATGAGTATTGGTAGCACAAGTGGTGGGGAACACCAACGTCAAAGATGATTGAAGAAGAAAAAGAGAAAGAGAGAAAGGAGAAAGAAGAGAAAGAGAGGAAAGAAAAAGAAGAGATTGAGAAAGTAAAGAAGGTTGATACTGGTTTGATCGATACTACACAGGAATTGACAGCTGAGAACCTGGGAAATATGGCTGACAAGGTGCTAGCAGCAAAAGCACTTGAGGTAGATCCTGTTTCTGTTACTGAGTCAAAGGATCAGGTCAGTCAAAATGTGTCAATGAATGTGTCAGGTAACAAAATAGATGGAAATGCTGATTGCAAAAATTGCACTAAACAATGCAATTTTTGTAGCACTGTCATGTATCTGAACAGTGAGAAAATTAAGAATCTGACAACGAAGGTTAGAAATGTTGAGGATCAGATTCTCGGTCGTGACAGAACAGTAAAATCTTCAACTGAACGAATCAAAGAATTAACAACTCAAATTGAAAATGATAAAACTGAACGAGAGAAAATTAAATGTGAAAATGAAAAGTTAATTCTTGAGAATCGACAAATTTCTGAAAAGTTTGAAAAATTAAAAAGCATTGTCAAAGATAGTGATGATCGAAATGGTAAAACGTATAAAGAAAATGAACATCTGAGAGCTGTTTTGAGATTAAAAGAAGAATCAATTAACAAACAACTGGATGAAATTGCTAAACTATAACTTAAAGTCCAAGAAATTGAAATTGAAAATGAAAGAATTCAGTTAAAATTAAACAGCTATAGCTCAGCTAGCTTTGTTTTGCAGCATATCGTTCCCAAACCTATAGGGAAAAACAAAGCTGGTGAGGATGTGTTTTCTGATGGAACGGGTGTAGGGTTTCACAAAGTTCCACCGCCAATTTTAGACAACTACACGAAAAAGCAGTCTAGTTTGGTGGAAATTGAGGAAGAAAGTGATGTTACACTTCCTGAGAACATTGATGTCACGTTCACGTCTTCCAATGAAGAGGGTGTCCAAAATGATGTGGTGAAAAGTGTGATAGACAAAGTGCTTAAGCCGGATTGTGACACTTCTGAGGAGGATGGGTGTTTTCTAGATAAATACATTCCGAAGCAAAAGTCCAAAAACAACTTACATGATGAATCTGATCTTGTCATGTACAAGATGTCGGGATCGGATAAGTTGTTTTCGGATTCTGAGTTTCCATTAGAGAATGTTAATTTGAACAAATTGACAAATGTTTTCAAACTGGTCGAAGTCGAGTTGTCAGCAGTGAACGATCTGAGTCGAAAGAAAGAGAGGGTTTACAACAAGAAAACTGTTTATCCACCACGTTTTTACAATAACAACAGAAACAACTGGTCGGGTGGTTATCAGGGGGGTAAACCATATCAGAAAAGAAATGTTTCAAACAAGAGGTTTGTAGAAAAGAAAGAGTTTGTGAACAGTTCAAGTTCACTTGCTGATGAAGAAAAGGAAATTTTTACAAAATCAAACAAAGAATTTTTTGAGAAGAGAGCTTCACAGGCTCAGTCTGAAGGCACGAGTAGGGTAGTTGATACTCGTACTTGTTTTAGATGTGAACAGGTTGGTCATATTGCACGAAAGTGTACATATGTGAAGCCTAAGACTGAATCTGTAAAGGTTCAACAAAAGAAAGTTGATGTGAAGGGTAAAACACCGATGTATGTTGAGAAGAAAGTTGTTGGGAAGAAAAATGTTCAAATTGACAACTTGACAGTAAAAACTGAACCCGTAAAGAAGTTGGTAAATCAAAATGATAAATTTTATTAGAGGGTTGTAGTAGCTCAACAGGTGTGGAAACCTAAAATTGAACCTAAAGTTGAGAAGAAAGTTTCAACTTCTGAGGTGAAAAATGCTGAAGAATCAATTACGGTTGATTATGATGCACAATTTCCACTTCTTAAGTCTAAGAATTTCAAAATTCAAATTGCCAAAGTCACGGTTACACCTAAGGCTGATGAGGCCTGGGTGGACACCATGTTTGACTAAACAGTTTGAATTGCCGGAGCTTCCTGGATCGCGAAGCATGAATCGGCATCTTTCTTGAAGTTGTTTAAATGATGATTTGTTATGTGCAGGATCTTCCAAAACTTGTATCCAGGTGGATAATGGATAGTGGAGCGTCAAGGCATATGACAGGGAAGACCGCATTGCTGTATGATGTGAATAACATTAATGGTGGTTATGTGGGTTTTGCGGGTAATCAAGGAGGAAGGATCATAGGTGAAGGAACGCTGTCAAATGGCGTTATAACGTTTGAGAGAGTTAACTACATCGCTGAGCTGGAGAACAACCTGCTGAGTATCTCCCAGATCTGTGACAGGATGTATACTACTCATTTCACCGACAAAGAATGTTTGATCTTGAAACCGGGATTTGTGATACCTGAAGAGTGGATCATCATGAGGGCACCAAGAGTCAACGATCTGTACGTGTTGGACATGAGCGTTGCTACTACAACCACGGGTCAGGCTCATTGTTTTGTGTCCAGAGCAACGGAGAAAGAATCAAGGTTATGGCACCGAAAGATGGGCATATTCACCTAAGGAAAATGAATCACTTAGTGCATAACGACTTGGTCACTGGAGTGAATATTAAAGGTTTTCATCTAGAAGGGGAGTGCATAAGTTGTGTCAAAGGCAAACAGAAGAAAAAGTCACACCCTACAAAACAAGTCAATTCAGTTTCAAGACCTTTGGAAAGACTTCATATGGATTTATTTGGTCCAGTGAACGTCAAAAGTATAACAGGAGATTCTTATTGTCTGGTCGTGACTGATGACTACTCCAGATTTTCGTGGGTCATGTTTTTGAAAACAAAAGACGAAACCTTTGATAGTTTGATGGTATTGTTTAAGAAAATTGAGAATCTGTACCAGAGACCGATTTGTAGAATTCGAAGTGATAATGGTACTGAGTTCAAAAACAGTAAGATGGAGGAATACTGTGATGAAAGAGGTATACTGCATGAGTTTAGTGCTCCGTACACTCCTCAGGAAAATGGAGTTGCAGAACGCAAGAACCGGACGCTAATCGAGACAGCCAGAACGATGCTCGCAGATTCCAAGTTACCAATTAATTTCTGGGCTGAAGTTGTTTCTGCTGCATGCTATACTCTCAATAGAGTTCTTACTGTGAAGAAGTTCAACAAGACGTGTTTTGAGCTAATCAATAAACGCAAGCCGAATTTGAAGTATCTAGAACCATTTGGGTCTCCCTGTACGGTAATAGAGCCGAATGGCAAGTTTGGTTCAAAGAACTTTGAAGGAATATTTGTTGGATATTCAGGTCCTACACGGCGTGTCTTTGTTCCAAGTGAAAAGCGTATTATTGAAGCAGCGAATGTTAAATGTCAGGGTTATACTATGCCGCCTCAGAATCCTGGTGATTCATGGCGTTATCATTATGACAAACTTTGGGAATCGTTTGACATGAGAGAAGAATCAGAGGAAGAGGAAGATTTCTTTGATGAGCTGGATATTTTACGAGAGTATGAATCGTCGCTCAGGTTTCCAGTAGAGTATTCTAGAAGACCTCAGGAGACTTCAAATGATGATGAAGCAGGTCCTAGTAACGCTGGTGAACATGATGATGAAGTTGCTCCTGGTAATCAGTCGGAGGTGAATGATGGTCAAGAAGCTGAAAATAGGCCAGTTTTTTACCATGGTGATTCGGATCTTGAGGGGGAGCAGATCCAGTTGTCAAGTCAAACAAACCAAGCTGGTGAACAAGATGCAGAGCAGAATGTTACTAATCTGGAAGGAAATGTAGAAGTTCCAAGCGAAGTGATGCTGCGAACTCTTTCTTATCATCTAGAGAAGTTGATAATAGGAGAATTGCAATCGGGCGTTCGAACGAGACGTCAAATTGACCAGGGCTTAACATGTTTTTATTCTACAGTAGCACCTTTACAAACTGAATTTTCATTAAGTTGTTTTATCTCGCATGTCGAACCGAGGACTTACAAAGAGGCGCTTACTGAAGACTCTTGGGTCATCGCGATGCAAGAAGAGTTAGGACATTTTGAGAAGTTAGGTGTGTGGAAGTTAGTGGATTTGCCGGAGGGTCAACGAAAAATCAATACAAAATGGGTTTTTAAATGTAAGAGGGACGATAGAGGAGTGGTTGTAAGAAACAAAGCTCGACTCGTTGTTCAGGGATTTAGTCAACAGGAGGGGATTGATTTTACCGAAGTCTATGCTCCTGTCGCACGACTAGAGGCTATCAGAATTTTCCTAGCATTTGCGTCTTGGAAGAATTTCAAAGTATTTCAGTTAGATGTTAACTCAGCGTTTCTTTATGGGAAGGTCAAAGAGGAGGTTTATGTTGGTCAGCCACCGGGCTTCACTGACCCAATCCACAAAAACAAAGTTTATCTGCTGGACAAAGCGTTGTATGGTCTACATCAGGCGCCGAGAGCCTGGTACGAGACTTTGTCTCAACACCTACTCGCTAACCAGTTCATACGTGGAAAAGTGGATGCCACTCTCTTCACTAAAGTCGTTGATGGTCATCTTCTGATAGTACAAATTTATGTAGACGATATAATTTTTGGGTCAACAAATGAGAAATTATGCAAAGATTTCGAACAGGTGATGAAGCAGAAATTTGAAATGTCTTCAATGGGGGAGATGAAATTCTTTCTGGGATTACAAGTTGAACAACTTCCTGAGGGAATTTTCATTCATCAAACGAAGTACGTGCATGATATTCTGGAGAAATTTGGAATGTCAAGTTCTACTCCAGCTGCTACCCCACTTGCGACTAATCATGGGATTCACCCAGATCTCACCGGAGACAGGGTTGATGAGACACTTTATCGATCCATGATAGGTTCTTTGATGTACCTAACTGCTTCACGTCCTGACATCATGTACCCAACGTGCTTCGCAGCAAGATTTCAGTCTAACCCGAGAGAATCGCACATGATTATTGTGAAGAGGATATTACGTTACTTGAAAGGCACACCCACATTGGGGTTGTGGTATCCTCGCAAAGGCGATTTTACACTCGAAGGGTTTTCCGATTCGGATTTCGGATGCTGCAAAATCAACGCGAAATCAAAAACTGCAGGATGCCAGTTCTTTGGTCAGAGATTGGTTACTTGGCAGTGTAAGAAACAAACATCTGTGGCGCTATCTACATGTGAAGCGGAGTATGTTTCTGCTAGCAGTTGCTGCTCTCAGATCCTGTGGATACAGCAACAGATGCGCGACTACTGTTTGCAGTTTCTTAACACACCTCTGTTTGTTGATAATGAGGCCGCAATTAATATAACTAAAAATCCAGTACATCACGCTAAAACTAAACATATTGAGATTCGTCATCACTTTATTCGCGATTGCTTCGAGAAAAAGTTGATACGAATTGAGAAAAACCACACTGACGAACAAAAAGCTGATTTGCATACCAAAGCTTTTGATAAAAATCGGTTTCAATATTTATTAAAACTTAATGGTATGAAATTGCTTTCTGATGCGTGTGTAGTGTAATATTATTTTGATGAGTATTTAAGCCCTTTTTACACTTTTAGCCAAGTTTTAAATTTATAAAACACGATATTCACTAACACTAAACACATATATGGGCAAGTGCACCCATCGTGGACGTAGTATAGTGTTGGTAAGATACCGAGGTCGTCCAAGGACACAAGAGCTTTTAGTACCGGTTTATCCTCAACGTCTAATCAAATAAAAAAGGTTAGAAAAATGTTTTAAACTAAGAAAAAAAAAAAACTAACTAAATGCTGAAAATAAAAATAAAATAAAAACAGATAGACAAGATGAATCACTTGGATCCGACACGTGTATTAGTATAACCTTTGATTATTTTCGCACTTTTGCACTTGTTTAAGAGATTATCTTAGTTATTGTAGTAGGCCCCTCTTTTGAAGGCGACGTTACCCTCAACCCAGTAGTTTGAGTCAGCAAGGATACAATCCTAAAGGGTCGGATTATTGAAAGATAATGAATTAAGTTATTAATGCAAATTGTGGTAGGCCCCGCTTTTGGCGGTGACGTTACCCTCGGCTAAGTAGTCTGAGTCAGCAGGGATACAGTCCTAAATAGCCGGGTTATAGTATTAATAGTAGTTAACTTATGAGGGGGTCAAAGAGTTTGGATCCCCGCCATCCAATACCTATGGGCATTGAAGGAGATCCTACTAAATTTGACCCAGGTCCCAAGCAGGACCTCTAAACGCTGAACAAGGGCAAGACCCTTACCAAACCGTTCCCTTAACCCCCGACCAGGTAGCCAACATACCTCCATATAGACCGTGGAGATATGAATGGTGAAAATCTTTTATTTTATATAGACAGTAAAATAATGCCAAGACACCACGGACAAACGATAAGGAAAGATCACCTTCAACATAAGTAACTAGTTATTAAAGTCATTAATACAAAACCAAATAAAAAGTGCAAAAGATTAAAAATAAAAAGTATTATACTAAACACTTGTCTTCACCAAGTGATGTAAGAGACTTAGGCAAACATGGCCTTGATTGTCAAGAACTCTTACGATCAATCTTGGATCCCGAGACGACTCACACACTCTACGATGGACAATGGATGATGGTGGTGGATGATGGTGTTATGGTGGTGGTGGGTGGTGGATGAGGTGTGAGAGAGGTGGTGTGCCAAGGGATGAGAGAGAATGAAGCCAAGCTCCTCTATTTATAGGCTGAACAGAAGGCTGGACACGGCCCCGTGTCCGCTGGACACGGCCCCGTGCCCGTCTGACACTCTCTCTCCTCATTAATTGTAATTGCGAATTACAATTAATGCGCCTGCTGTACTTTCACCACGCCCCCGTGCCCGCTGGACACGGCCCCGTGGTGGGCGATGGAAGCTTCTACTGGTTTGTCTTTTCTGCTGCTTCCTGGGCACGCCCCCGTGTTCGCTGGACACGGGGCGTGTTCAGACTCTGTTTCTTCTCCTTTGCTTTGGGAGGTGCCGTTGAGGGTCCGGGCAGTCTACTTTTGTTCCTTTTCTTGTATTTATGCTAGAATTAGTTGTCTTTTTGCTTCTTTTGTGATTTTGAGCTCATTTAATCCTGAAAATGCAAAAGGAAGACAAAAACACTCTTTTTCCAACATTAGTACTTAAAAAGGGTTAGTTTTATGCCTTAATTGATGTGATTTATATGTTGCATTTTACACACATCAAATACCACCACACTTGAACTTTTGCTTGTCCTCAAGCAAAACTCTTTAAATGTGGATTACACTCCCAAATGGAATAGGTAGAAGTGAAGTTTTTAGCTTGTCCTTAGAGTGTCGGGAATCCAAGGTTTTTATAGGTTTTATTTTTATTTATTTACAATCCTATTCGTTATGATTTATTTTGAACGTTTCATAAGATAAATTACTTATTTGGGCATAGCATGCCTTATTAAAATTCCATTTATATACAAGTTCACATACCTCACTGGAGATCACTCAACACTCGGTCGAAGGTGTATATTTTTAGTGAATCACTCGAGAGCGGCATGGAACTTACGCCTTCCATAGGCTTGCCAAGCAATCAATCCTCCTCCTTTTTAACTTTTTACCTTTGTAAATATCAAGAGGACTTTTTGGGGTGAAGGGTTAGGCTTGGGTTAAAGGTGGGTGGTTGGTTAGTGGTTAGTAAAAAGGGCGAAAGTCGTAAAAAGCGTCGGTTTTCGTGAAATACCTTGTTTTTAGTGACTTTTTATTTTTGAAGTATTTCTCCAAACAAGCTTTTATATAGCTTTTGTTTGTTTTTGACTTCATCATAAATTTATTTTTTATTTTTTATTTTTTTTTATTTTTTATTTTTTATTTTTTTATTTTTTTATTTTTTATTTTTTTTTGATCGTCACATAAAAAGGTGAGTTTACGAAAAAGCGAGCTTGTTACTAAAATAAAGGGTGAAAAATAAAAAGGTTTTTGGTGGGTAAAAAGGGTTTTGGGGTAATGAAACGAAAGGTTTAGGCTCAAAGGGGCTATCTAGGGGGATTTTGGGTAGGTAAAAAAAATGAAAAATAATGGTTTTGAAAGAAAAATGGTTAGTCCTAATGCCTCCATCATTTACTTACTTGGGTTTAAGTTGGTAAGGACCAGGAATGTATTGTCGTGGCAAGTTCTAGATTTGTAAGAACCGAGCGGCTATTCACACAAGAAACGAAAAATGAGCATTTAATCTAAATATGTGTATTTTTATGCTCAATAAAGGCTCAAAACTCACTTTTGTGGGAATGGGTTTTTAATGTGACCAAGTATATATATAATCGAATTTTTAACTAGACTTGTTATACCGTTTCATAATTTTCTTATGTTGGTTCTTTTTTTATCACGACGCTATCGGTTGTAAACTTGTAAAAATATAACCTTTTTAGAACTTGTTATTCCCAACTTAAACTAAGACAAGTAAATAAAAAAAATGAAAAAGTTTTTGAAAAAATTTGGGGTGTTTAGCGGTTCCAATAGAGTTTTGTGTAAGGCTTGTGTTTAGGATTTTGCAAAATTTCAAGGTTTTAGCATCCCCCCCACACTTAAATTACACATTGTCCTCAATGTGTCCAAAAATAAAGTTTTTGGTTGATTAGAATGTGTAAAAGTGGGTTAAAAAGCAAAGATTTATGTTACTGGCATCCTGGACACGGCCCCGTGTTGACCGGGCACGGCCCCGTGGTCAAGTGCCAGTAACAAAAATTAGAGAATTGAAACAGAAGCCTGGACACGGGGGGCGTGTCCGCTGAACACGGCCCGTGTCCAGTTACCTGAACTGGGTGATTTTCTGCAGGGGGCTCAGCACGGGGCCGTGTTGGTTGGGCACGGCCCGTGTTGAGCCTTCTGTGATGGAGATTTGTGTCGGGTTGCTCTGTTCTTTTTGCATGGTTCCATTTTTCTTGTTCCCTTTTTTCATCCATTACCACCATGAGTGTGTTTTATTCTGCAAAAACTAAAAGATTAAACTAAACTAAGGATAGTTCCGCGGAATGCCTCCGTGGTGCGCCACGTTTATAAGGGCCCTTGGCTAGACTCTCCGTATCTGGTGGCTCAGGCTCATCTTCAATTAGGGGGTCATTATTGCCAAAAGGATATTTCATTGAGCGCTCAAGATCTATGCTCCTTTTGAATGCCCCTAATTGAAGAGGTAGATTATTAAACTTCCGGTTTTTCAAAGCTTCATGAGTTTTTACAAAAGGTTTTCCCAAGACTAGAGGAGCGTCATCGAGGATGACAAAGTCGGTTGGAATAACCATTTGATTTGTTTGAACCAAGAAATCCTCAACTACACCGATTGATTTTATTACTTTCCGATCGGATAGAAAAATGGGAATTTGAAGTGGAGTAAAATCACTAACACTTAATTTTTCAAAAATGTAGTTAGGCATTATGTTAACACAAAGATCTTTATCAATGGTGATATTACTAATAAATGAATTTTGAAAGAAACATGGAACCGGTGTAATGTTAATTTCAAAAGGATCTTCTTTTATTAGCGAAGTTTGATCATTAGTTAACTTAACACTTACTAAATCTTTGATTTTAGCACTAGTGTTTAACTCTTTTAAAAACTTGGCATGAGGGGTTATTAAACAATGATTTTCGAAAGTTGGTGACAAGAGATTAATTTCTTCAAAATTAGACTCTTCTTGAATTTTAACATTTTTGGACTCACCTTTTTCGTTGTTTAACTCATGTGTCGGTTTTTCACTTTCTTGTTCTTCCATTTCTACACTTTCAACTACCTCTACGTTATTATCATTTTTTAGCTCTTATCTTGCACGGGATTCCTCTTCCCTTGCGCGAGATTCTTTTATATAACGTTCGATAGTTTTAAGTTTTTCCAATATCCTATTAGTTACTTCGGTGAGAGAAAAAGAATTTGGATCCTCAAAGCTTGAATCCGGTTGTTCGATCCTTGGTTCCTCATAATTCTCATATGAAGTAGATGGTTCACACCATTGTTCTTCATTATAAGTATATGATGGATAAGGGTCGAAACTTTGTTCTTCATAGTACTCATATGAGGTGGGTTGTTCACGCCATGGTTCCTCATAATATGAATATGAAGGTGGTGGCTCATATCTTGAATCTTCAAAGTATGAGTATGAAGGCTCATACCTTGGTTCATCAAAATATGAGTATGAGGGAGGAGGTTCATACCTTTGGTCTTCATAGGATGTGTATGAAGTTGATGGCTCGTACCTGGGCTCCTCATAATGGTTGTATGAATTGGATGGTTGATATGAGTTATTATATTGAACCGAGCGTGCGTTACGACAATTAGTGCAATAATTACCCCTATAATCATCCTCATCATAGGTGTAGTTGTAACCTCTTGAGTATTGATCCATAAGAATCACTCAACAAACCACAACTGAGTCTCGGGACCAGAAAACAAAAATAAGACGGAAACAGAAGCTGGACACGGCCCCGTGTTGAGTGGACACGGCCCCGTGTTCAGGGTCTGTATCTGGGCGTTTTAATTAAAGTTACTGGTCACGTTGAGCACGGGGGCGTGTTGAGTGAGCACGGCCCCGTGTTCAGACTCTGTATCTGGGTATCTACTCTAAAAATATGCAGCACGGGGGCGTGTTCAGCGAGCACGGCCCCGTGTTCAGGCTACTGTAAATGCAAACTAAACTAAAATGCAGAAAAATTTGCGCGCGTTTTGAAAAGGTTTTGAAAAACTGATTAGGCCGTCGATTTTAAGCTTTCTTAAAATCCTTGTGTCCCCGGCAACGGCGCCAAAAACTTGATGCGTGTGTAGTGTAATATTATTTTGATGAGTATTTAAGCCCTTTTTACACTTTTAGCCAAGTTTTAAATTTATAAAACACGATATTCACTAACACTAAACACACATATGGGCAAGTGCACCCATCGTGGACGTAGTATAGTGTTGGTAAGATACCGAGGTCGTCCAAGGACACAAGAGCTTTTAGTACCGGTTTATCCTCAACGTCTAATCAAATAAAAAAGGTTAGAAAAATGTTTTAAACTAAGAAAAATAAAAACTAACTAAATGCTGAAAATAAAAATAAAATAAAAATAGATAGACAAGATGAATCACTTGGATCCGACACGTGTATTAGTATAACCTTTGATTATTTTCGCACTTTTGCACTTGTTTAAGAGATTATCTTAGTTATTGTAGTAGGCCCCTCTTTTGAAGGCGACGTTACCCTCAACCCAGTAGTTTGAGTCAGCAAGGATACAATCCTAAAGGGTCGGATTATTGAAAGATAATGAATTAAGTTATTAATGCAAATTGTGGTAGGCCCCGCTTTTGGCGGTGACGTTACCCTCGGCTAAGTAGTCTGAGTCAGCAGGGATACAGTCCTAAATAGCCGGGTTATAGTATTAATAGTAGTTAACTTATGAGGGGGTCAAAGAGTTTGGATCCCCGCCATCCAATACCTATGGGCATTGAAGGAGATCCTACTAAATTTGACCCAGGTCCCAAGCAGGACCTCTAAACGCTGAACAAGGGCAAGACCCTTACCAAACCGTTCCCTTAACCCCCGACCAGGTAGCCAACATACCTCCATATAGACCGTGGAGATATGAATGGTGAAAATCTTTTATTTTATATAGACAGTAAAATAATGCCAAGACACCACGGACAAACGATAAGGAAAGATCACCTTCAACATAAGTAACTAGTTATTAAAGTCATTAATACAAAACCAAATAAAAAGTGCAAAAGATTAAAAATAAAAAGTATTATACTAAACACTTGTCTTCACCAAGTGATGTAAGAGACTTAGGCAAACATGGCCTTGATTGTCAAGAACTCTTACGATCAATCTTGGATCCCGAGACGACTCACACACTCTACGATGGACAATGGATGATGGTGGTGGATGATGGTGTTATGGTGGTGGTGGGTGGTGGATGAGGTGTGAGAGAGGTGGTGTGCCAAGGGATGAGAGAGAATGAAGCCAAGCTCCTCTATTTATAGGCTGAACAGAAGGCTGGACACGGCCCCGTGTCCGCTGGACACGGCCCCGTGCCCGTCTGACACTCTCTCTCCTCATTAATTGTAATTGCGAATTACAATTAATGCGCCTGCTGTACTTTCACCACGCCCCCGTGCCCGCTGGACACGGCCCCGTGGTGGGCGATGGAAGCTTCTACTGGTTTGTCTTTTCTGCTGCTTCCTGGGCATGCCCCCGTGTTCGCTGGACACGGGGCGTGTTCAGACTCTGTTTCTTCTCCTTTGCTTTGGGAGGTGCCGTTGAGGGTCCGGGCAGTCTACTTTTGTTCCTTTTCTTGTATTTATGCTAGAATTAGTTGTCTTTTTGCTTCTTTTGTGATTTTGAGCTCATTTAATCCTGAAAATGCAAAAGGAAGACAAAAACACTCTTTTTCCAACATTAGTACTTAAAAAGGGTTAGTTTTATGCCTTAATTGATGTGATTTATATGTTGCATTTTACACACATCACTTTCAGTGTCGGATGGGGTTGTGAGCGTTGATGAGAGTACTGTTGCGGATGAAGATGAGAAACAATCTGCGATGGTTTGTCCTTTTTTTACGTGTTTTGGTATTTAGGGGGAGATAGATAGTTGTACATATTTTATTTTCAGAAAAATACAAAAACAGTAAAAATGCATAAATACAAAAACATGATAAAATTAAAAAAGAGCTTGTGTATATAGGGAAAATGATAGTACATCAGCTAGACAATTACAGTATGCTAAAGATTTGGAAAGACAAAATGAGTTAAACAGTCTCACTAACGATGTGTTGATAGGTTTTCGTACATTTAGTAGATTTATTCGGGATATAAACCTAAAATTTCAAACTGGTGAAATTCGTGGGGAACACTACTTGGATATATAGGTAACCCCTGAAATCTCGTTTGAAAGGTCTCGTATTCTGATATACTAGGTGGTTATACTCTATGATGTCTGGGGTATTATTCCGGGACTTCTGCTGAACGGTAGTTCTGACCTAGTCCTTGGCTAATACTTTATCCAAAATGCTTGAAACATAGCATAAAGCCCTCAGCTGATTAGACAATAAAATTGATAATCAGTTGTTGTAGCTGAAAAGATCCTCTAAAGGGGACACACTGCAAAGTCGAAGCTGATATCTCTCTGCTGAACGGTAGTTCTGACCTGAGATCACTCAGTTCTCGCATTTAACCCCTAATTTATGTACAGACATCATTGTAGTATTCTTGCCTGTAAGACTGAATATTGGGATTCTGGATACGGGAGTATATTCAAGAGGTGGGACACATGAATTGAGCTATGTTCTTAAAACACTTAAACAGTATCCTGAATAGATTGAAGTTTGTGTGAAAATTGAAGATGGATCAGTATATCGACAATCAAGGTGAATTGTTTAAATCTGAGTATGTAATGTAGCTTAACGGTACTTGTAATCTGTCTGAAAAGCTGATATGATTCCCTGACACGCTCACCAAAAACAAATCTGTAAATAGTTTATTTTCTGCAATTTAAGTTTTCTGTTATTTCATTTCTTAGTTTAGATCATCTTAAAATCCAAAAAGATTTTATTTCTGCTTTATTTTAGACAAACCAGAGTGGAAAGTTGATTGTCGGATTCTAGAAAGATGAAGCAGATGCAGGAGGTTCTGAGCTGAAGATCGAGGAGAGCTTATATTGTTGGAAATTTGTTTGTTTTCAAAGTTACAAACAAGTTCATTAAGTTGATATTTGTTATTTTCAGAAAATTGGAAAATAGTTTTACTAAATCAGTATGATTCGTCAATAGATCAACCAGGGTCATTAAGTTGAACTTGGTAGATTAATCAAGTATTCAGGGTCATTAACTTGAACTTGTAAACTTGAGTGGATTTCTAGAACTGATTGAATTAGTGTTTATTGTTTGAAAAGATAGATTGTAATGTTATTGGTTGAGTAACAGGTTTGGACGATATTTCCCAACGGAGGCAAACTGCAAAAGCTTGAACCAGATATCTCAAGATTCCAGCATAATGAGAGGGGGAGTCAGTGAGAGGGGGAGTCTGGATGAACAGCTAATGGGAAGTTTGTAGATAGAGCTAGGAGACAGTCCTGGAACCTGTGAAGAATGCTTATGAGAAGAAGACAGAGTTTGTGAAAAGACAAAGACTGAAGACTATGGAACTGAAGACTGATAAAGACTACGTCAACATCCAAGGGGGAGTCTGTTGATGCACGGAATGTCTGTTGACTGCGTCTACAAAAAGTCTGAAGTCAATATTGGTCAATAGGGGGTCAAAGTGTAAATATTAGGTTAAACATAGTTAGGATCGCTTATTAGTCATTGTATTGTCTTGGACCGCTTTTGTGACATGAATCTGGATCGCCTATGTGACAAAGGATCTGGATCGCTTATATGGCATGTCACATAAGCGACCCTGGATCTCTATATATAGGTCAGAGCGGTTCATAAGTAGGAACAATGTATGTGTGTGCTACGGTGCTGAAACTCTGCCAAAATTTCATCAGAAAGCAATAGAAAGATAAGGAATTGAAAGGATAAGCTGTTGTAACTTCATATATGTTGATTCCGCCTTCATACATGAAGATGAACTACTTCGACTGACTTTTAGGGTCATAGAACGGTCCAACAAATATTAATATAAAAAAATTCAAATCCTTGTTCAGTTATTCAACTTAGTCGAATTAACATATTTTCACATCCTTTTAGCAAATAACTATTATATCTGGGCCAAAATATATACTTAAAATTGCAAGACAATAAACAAATATCACTTTAAAGAAAGAATAAAAAGAAAACAATAAAATTTCCGTATGTTTTATACTTTTCCATTATCTGCTATATTGTATTTCAAAAAAAAAAAAAAAAACAGAAAGAAAGATGTTATCTCTGTCGTCCTTCTCTCTCTCTGAATTCTGGAACAAAACCCTAATTTCTAGCCACCAACATTTGAAGATTGAAATTAAAAGATCCCCTCGTCTTTCTCCAGATATCAATTTCTGGAACTTAAAGCCAAATGGATATAACGAATATGAATCAAACGGACACGACGACGTTTTTCCGGCAAGTGCGGCATTTTCAGTCAGTGATGAAACAATGGTTAACCGGGCAGGGTTAACTCACTGGTCTCGTCAAGAAGGGTTAATCCCTTCCTCTCGAGGATCGCTGGCCGGATCACCGGTGGGTTGATCTCCTGCACAAGGAAACAAACTGTGACTCGTAACAAGGAGGATGGGGTGGGGGGTGCTCCTTGTTACCCCTCTCCGGCGTGAGAATCAGTAATTTGCTTGGGAAGCAAAGTAAGATAGTAGTAGTGAGAGAGTTGTGAAGAGATACCTCAAACCTGGTTTGGGGTTGGTATTTATAGCCGAGGAGTGAAGGAGGAGGTGGATGGATAGACTGACGGCATTCTGCACCTTTGCAGGTGTGTCAGACATGTCGGTCGGGGAGATGACGCCACGTCAGTCTGTCGCTTATGTAGACCTGACAGGTGACTGCCATTGGTTCCACTTACACTGTGGTGTCAGTCCCACTTGTTGAGCGTATAGGATGCGGTGCTGGCCGCATCGCTGCCTGCGGTAACATCTCATGTTATCGCGTCTCTTGCTTGTGATCAAGAAATACGCGAGATGCGGTGCTGGCCGCATCGTCGCCTGTGGTGACTGTTGCTGTTATCCAGCTTCCTTGTATTGATAGAAGTGTTCACTGGACGCGGTGCGAGGCTGCATCGCTGTGAGTACTTCCGTTTTCATACATCAGATGTGATGCTATGCCGCATCACTCTACCGTTCTCATGTTCCAGGTAAGTCCATCACTAGATAGATTGGATTCAACCCTTGTGTCGACGCGTTCTCGCGTGGGCACAAGTAGGTTGTTGGCTGGTGGGGGTTTTGATAAGGGTAATGGTTACTCGCGGTCGATGCTGGCGCGAGATCTGGGACCATACCCCTTCAAGTCCCCCCAGTCTAGTGTTGCTGCCACATGCAAGTTGTATGTGGGAGGAGTACTGGACTTTGGTGTTTAGAAGGTAGTTTGGAGTCTGGAGAAGATCCTAGACCATGTGGATGGTCTTCTCTGTTTGTAAATCAAGCTGGAGGTCTGGAAGGGTCATTTGACGCCTCTTCCGTACCGGTGAAAATGTTTCGTCTGATGCGAAATTCTCAGCCTTTGGCTGGTTGCCACCTGTTAGTGTGCCGAACCAACTGTGGGAATTAGTTGGAGGAAGTGTACAAACTTCGAACCAATCTCTGAGATGGTGGTTGAAGGTGTGCACAAACTTCGAACCAACCTTTGAAGTGGTGAATGAAGAAGAGAGCTGATGTGCGTGAAGTTTGTTATATTTTTGATATATATTTAAGCCCTTTTTACACTTTTAGCCAAGTTTTAAATTTATAAAACACGATATTCACTAACACTAAACACACATATGGGCAAGTGCACCCATCGTGGACGTAGTATAGTGTTGGTAAGATACCGAGGTCGTCCAAGGACACAAGAGCTTTTAGTACCGGTTTATCCTCAACGTCTAATCAAATAAAAAAGGTTAGAAAAATGTTTTAAACTAAGAAAAATAAAAACTAACTAAATGCTGAAAATAAAAATAAAATAAAAACAGATAGACAAGATGAATCACTTGGATCCGACACGTGTATTAGTATAACCTTTGATTATTTTCGCACTTTTGCACTTGTTTAAGAGATTATCTTAGTTATTGTAGTAGGCCCCTCTTTTGAAGGCGACGTTACCCTCAACCCAGTAGTTTGAGTCAGCAAGGATACAATCCTAAAGGGTCGGATTATTGAAAGATAATGAATTAAGTTATTAATGCAAATTGTGGTAGGCCCCGCTTTTGGCGGTGACGTTACCCTCGGCTAAGTAGTCTGAGTCAGCAGGGATACAGTCCTAAATAGCCGGGTTATAGTATTAATAGTAGTTAACTTATGAGGGGGTCAAAGAGTTTGGATCCCCGCCATCCAATACCTATGGGCATTGAAGGAGATCCTACTAAATTTGACCCAGGTCCCAAGCAGGACCTCTAAACGCTGAACAAGGGCAAGACCCTTACCAAACCGTTCCCTTAACCCCCGACCAGGTAGCCAACATACCTCCATATAGACCGTGGAGATATGAATGGTGAAAATCTTTTATTTTATATAGACAGTAAAATAATGCCAAGACACCACGGACAAACGATAAGGAAAGATCACCTTCAACATAAGTAACTAGTTATTAAAGTCATTAATACAAAACCAAATAAAAAGTGCAAAAGATTAAAAATAAAAAGTATTATACTAAACACTTGTCTTCACCAAGTGATGTAAGAGACTTAGGCAAACATGGCCTTGATTGTCAAGAACTCTTACGATCAATCTTGGATCCCGAGACGACTCACACACTCTACGATGGACAATGGATGATGGTGGTGGATGATGGTGTTATGGTGGTGGTGGGTGGTGGATGAGGTGTGAGAGAGGTGGTGTGCCAAGGGATGAGAGAGAATGAAGCCAAGCTCCTCTATTTATAGGCTGAACAGAAGGCTGGACACGGCCCCGTGTCCGCTGGACACGGCCCCGTGCCCGTCTGACACTCTCTCTCCTCATTAATTGTAATTGCGAATTACAATTAATGCGCCTGCTGTACTTTCACCACGCCCCCGTGCCCGCTGGACACGGCCTCGTGGTGGGCGATGGAAGCTTCTACTGGTTTGTCTTTTCTGCTGCTTCCTGGGCACGCCCCCATGTTCGCTGGACACGGGGCGTGTTCAGACTCTGTTTCTTCTCCTTTGCTTTGGGAGGTGCCGTTGAGGGTCCGGGCAGTCTACTTTTGTTCCTTTTCTTGTATTTATGCTAGAATTAGTTGTCTTTTTGCTTCTTTTGTGATTTTGAGCTCATTTAATCATGAAAATGCAAAAGGAAGACAAAAAGCACTCTTTTTCCAACGTTAGTACTTAAAAAGGGTTAGTTTTATGCCTTAATTGATGTGATTTATATGTTGCTTTTTACACACATCAAATACCCCCACACTTGAACTTTTGCTTGTCCTCAAGCAAAACTCTTTAAATGTGGCTTACACTCCCAAATGGAATAGGTAGAAGAGAAGTTTTTAGCTTGTCCTTAGAGTGTCGGGAATCCAAGGTTTTTATAGGTTTTATTTTTATTTATTTACAATCCTATTCGTTATGATTTATTTTGAACGTTTCATAAGATAAATTACTTATTTGGGCATAGCATGCCTTATTAAAATTCCATTTATATACAAGTTCACATACCTCACGGGAGATCACTCAACACTCGGTCGAAGGTGTATATTTTTAGTGAATCACTCGAGAGCGGCATGGAACTTACGCCTTCCATAGGCTTGCCAAGCAATCAATCCTCCTCCTTTTTAACTTTTTACCTTTGTAAATATCAAGAGGACTTTTTGGGGTGAAGGGTTAGGCTTGGGTTAAAGGTGGGTGGTTGGTTAGTGGTTAGTAAAAAGGGCGAAAGCCGTAACAAGCGTCGGTTTTCGTGAAATACCTTGTTTTTAGTGACTTTTTATTTTTGAAGTATTTCTCCAAACAAGCTTTTATATAGCTTTTGTTTGTTTTTGACTTCATCATAAATTTATTTTTTATTTTTTATTTTATTTTATTTTATTTTATTTATTTTTTTATTTTTTTTTGATCGTCACATAAAAAGGTGAGTTTACGAAAAAGCGAGCTTGTTACTAAAATAAAGGGTGAAAAATAAAAAGGTTTTTGGTGGGTAAAAAGGGTTTTGGGGTAATGAAACGAAAGGTTTAGGCTCAAAGGGGCTATCTAGGGGGATTTTGGGTAGGTAAAAAAAATGAAAAATAATGGTTTTGAAAGAAAAATGGTTAGTCCTAATGCCTCCATCATTTACTTACTTGGGTTTAAGTTGTTAAGGACCGGGAATGTATTGTCGTGGCAAGTTCTAGATTTGTAAGAACCGAGCGGCTATTCACACAAGAAACGAAAAATGAGCATTTAATCTAAATATGTGTATTTTTATGCTCAATAAAGGCTCAAAACTCACTTTTGTGGGAATGGGTTTTTAATGTGACCAAGTATATATAATCGAATTTTTAACTAGACTTGTTATACCGTTTCATAATTTTCTTATGTTGGTTCTTTTTTTATCACGACGCTATCGGTTGTAAACTTGTAAAAATATAACCTTTTTAGAACTTGTTATTCCCAACTTAAACTAAGACAAGTAAATAAAAAAAATGAAAAAGTTTTTGAAAAAATTTGGGGTGTTTAGCGGTTCCAATAGAGTTTTGTGTAAGGCTTGTGTTTAGGATTTTGCAAAATTTCAAGGTTTTAGCATCCCCCCCACACTTAAATTACACATTGTCCTCAATGTGTCCAAAAATAAAGTTTTTGGTTGATTAGAATGTGTAAAAGTGGGTTAAAAAGCAAAGATTTATGTTACTGGCATCCTGGACACGACCCCGTGTTGACCGGGCACGGCCCCGTGGTCAAGTGCCAGTAACAAAAATTAGAGAATTGAAACAGAAGCCTGGACACGGGGGGCGTGTCCGCTGAACACGGCCCGTGTCCAGTTACCTGAACTGGGTGATTTTCTGCAGGGGGCTCAGCACGGGGCCGTGTTGGTTGGGCACGGCCCGTGTTGAGCCTTCTGTGATGGAGATTTGTGTCGGGTTGCTCTGTTCTTTTTGCATGGTTCCATTTTTCTTGTTCCCTTTTTTCATCCATTACCACCATGAGTGTGTTTTATTCTGCAAAAACTAAAAGATTAAACTAAACTAAGGATAGTTCCGCGGAATGCCTCCGTGGTGCGCCACGTTTATAAGGGTCCTTGGCTAGACCCTCCTTATCTGGTGGCTCAGGCTCATCTTCAATTAGGGGGTCATTATTGCCAAAAGGATATTTCATTGAGCGCTCAAGATCTATGCTCCTTTTGAATGCCCCTAATTGAAGAGGTAGATTATTAAACTTCCGGTTTTTCAAAGCTTCATGAGTTTTTACAAAAGGTTTTCCCAAGACTAGAGGAGCGTCATCGAGGATGACAAAGTCGGTTGGAATAACCATTTGATTTGTTTGAACCAAGAAATCCTCAACTACACCGATTGATTTTATTACTTTCCGATCGGATAGAAAAATGGGAATTTGAAGTGGAGTAAAATCACTAACACTTAATTTTTCAAAAATGTAGTTAGGCATTATGTTAACACAAAGATCTTTATCAATGGTGATATTACTAATAAATGAATTTTGAAAGAAACATGGAACCGGTGTAATGTTAATTTCAAAAGGATCTTCTTTTATTAGCGAAGTTTGATCATTAGTTAACTTAACACTTACTAAATCTTTGATTTTAGCACTAGTGTTTAACTCTTTTAAAAACTTGGCATGAGGGGTTATTAAACAATGATTTTCGAAAGTTGGTGACAAGAGATTAATTTCTTCAAAATTAGACTCTTCTTGAATTTTAACATTTTTGGACTCACCTTTTTCGTTGTTTAACTCATGTGTCGTTTTTTCACTTTCTTGTTCTTCCATTTCTACACTTTCAACTACCTCTACGTTATTATCATTTTTTAGCTCTTCTCTTGCGCGGGATTCCTCTTCCCTTGCGCGAGATTCTTTTATATAACGTTCGATAGTTTTAAGTTTTTCCAATATCCTATTAGTTACTTCGGTGAGAGAAAAAGAATTTGGATCCTCAAAGCTTGAATCCGGTTGTTCGATCCTTGGTTCCTCATAATTCTCATATGAAGTAGATGGTTCACACCATTGTTCTTCATTATAAGTATATGATGGATAAGGGTCGAAACTTTGTTCTTCATAGTACTCATATGAGGTGGGTTGTTCACGCCATGGTTCCTCATAATAAGAGTATGAAGGTGGTGGCTCATATCTTGAATCTTCAAAGTATGAGTATGAAGGCTCATACCTTGGTTCATCAAAATATGAGTATGAGGGAGGAGGTTCATACCTTTGGTCTTCATAGGATGTGTATGAAGTTGATGGCTCGTACCTGGGCTCCTCATAATGGTTGTATGAATTGGATGGTTGATATGAGTTATTATATTGAACCGAGCGTGCGTTACGACAATTAGTGCAATAATTACCCCTATAATCATCCTCATCATAGGTGTAGTTGTAACCTCTTGAGTATTGATCCATAAGAATCACTCAACAGACCACAACTGAGTCTCGGGACCAGAAAACAAAAATAAGACGGAAACAGAAGCTGGACACGGCCCCGTGTTGAGTGGACACGGCCCCGTGTTCAGGGTCTCTATCTGGGCGTTTTAATTAAAGTTACTGGTCACGTTGAGCACGGGGGCGTGTTGGGTGAGCACGGCCCCGTGTTCAGACTCTGTATCTGGGTATCTACTCTAAAAATATGCAGCACGGGGGCGTGTTCAGCGAGCACGGCCCCGTGTTCAGGCTACTGTAAATGCAAACTAAACTAAAATGCAGAAAAATTTGCGCGCGTTTTGAAAAGGTTTTGAAAAACTGATTAGGCCGTCGATTTTAAGCTTTCTTAAAATCCTTGTGTCCCCGGCAACGGCGCCAAAAACTTGATGCGTGTGTAGTGTAATATTATTTTGATGAGTATTTAAGCCCTTTTTACACTTTTAGCCAAGTTTTAAATTTATAAAACACGATATTCACTAACACTAAACACACATATGGGCAAGTGCACCCATCGTGGACGTAGTATAGTGTTGGTAAGATACCGAGGTCGTCCAAGGACACAAGAGCTTTTAGTAACGGTTTATCCTCAACGTCTAATCAAATAAAAAAGGTTAGAAAAATGTTTTAAACTAAGAAAAATAAAAACTAACTAAATGCTGAAAATAAAAATAAAATAAAAACAGATAGACAAGATGAATCACTTGGATCCGACACGTGTATTAGTATAACCTTTGATTATTTTCGCACTTTTGCACTTGTTTAAGAGATTATCTTAGTTATTGTAGTAGGCCCCTCTTTTGAAGGCGACGTTACCCTCAACCCAGTAGTTTGAGTCAGCAAGGATACAATCCTAAAGGGTCGGATTATTGAAAGATAATGAATTAAGTTATTAATGCAAATTGTGGTAGGCCCCGCTTTTGGCGGTGACGTTACCCTCGGCTAAGTAGTCTGAGTCAGCAGGGATACAGTCCTAAATAGCCGGGTTATAGTATTAATAGTAGTTAACTTATGAGGGGGTCAAAGAGTTTGGATCCACGCCATCCAATACCTATGGGCATTGAAGGAGATCCTACTAAATTTGACCCAGGTCCCAAGCAGGACCTCTAAACGCTGAACAAGGGCAAGACCCTTACCAAACCGTTCCCTTAACCCCCGACCAGGTAGCCAACATACCTCCATATAGACCGTGGAGATATGAATGGTGAAAATCTTTTATTTTATATAGACAGTAAAATAATGCCAAGACACCACGGACAAACGATAAGGAAAGATCACCTTCAACATAAGTAACTAGTTATTAAAGTCATTAATACAAAACCAAATAAAAAGTGCAAAAGATTAAAAATAAAAAGTATTATACTAAACACTTGTCTTCACCAAGTGATGTAAGAGACTTAGGCAAACATGGCCTTGATTGTCAAGAACTCTTACGATCAATCTTGGATCCCGAGACGACTCACACACTCTACGATGGACAATGGATGATGGTGGTGGATGATGGTGTTATGGTGGTGGTGGGTGGTGGATGAGGTGTGAGAGAGGTGGTGTGCCAAGGGATGAGAGAGAATGAAGCCAAGCTCCTCTATTTATAGGCTGAACAGAAGGCTGGACACGGCCCCGTGCCCGTCTGACACTCTCTCTCCTCATTAATTGTAATTGCGAATTACAATTAATGCGCCTGCTGTACTTTCACCACGCCCCCGTGCCCGCTGGACACGGCCCCGTGGTGGGCGATGGAAGCTTCTACTGGTTTGTCTTTTCTGCTGCTTCCTGGGCACGCCCCCGTGTTCGCTGGACACGGGGCGTGTTCAGACTCTGTTTCTTCTCCTTTGCTTTGGGAGGTGCCGTTGAGGGTCCGGGCAGTCTACTTTTGTTCCTTTTCTTGTATTTATGCTAGAATTAGTTGTCTTTTTGCTTCTTTTGTGATTTTGAGCTCATTTAATCCTGAAAATGCAAAAGGAAGACAAAAACACTCTTTTTCCAACATTAGTACTTAAAAAGGGTTAGTTTTATGCCTTAATTGATGTGATTTATATGTTGCATTTTACACACATCAAGAGCATGCTGCTCCCATGATTGGATATCTAATGATGATTCCTTTCGTGGGGTGTTCATGTTCTTCCCATTAGCTCTCTAGTAACCGCACGTCCTTTGCGGTTACCTCGTTGCTTGACATTGTTGGTCACGGTTGTGGGAACAATGTTGGGTACTTGCGTCATTGTTGGCCATGTTTGGTCGAACAATGTGATTCTGGATAACGGTCAAATAAACATGATCATAGGCATGGTAATGCCTACCATTGTTTATTGTATCCAACTTACAAGTAGGGTAACAAAGTCATAAGCAGACTTGTTACCGTTTGTTCGATCGCTTGTTGTTCGACAAGGGCTCGTATGATCATTGGGGATCTTGTCCGCATCTCTTCCTTAGGCACCTTCCTTCATGCTCCAACACCGAGGAGTTTTTCCTTGAAGTAGTTTCGTTCCTGGATGTGGAGTTAGTTGTGGCTCTTCCGTAACAACCATTTGCGGAAGCTATGGTTATGTCTGCAGCGACTCATGAGTGTCTGCGGTTTTGCATTTCCATATTCGCTCGAAACGGGTGTGTTGCTCGGATATGGCTCTTGAAGGTTGAGGAGTCAGGGTTGCTGATGTGCGCATGCGTACATTCCCTTCCTTTTTCTTGTTAAAGAAGGGGTGCTTGCACCCTCTGTGGTTGTGAACCGGACAGGAGGGATTTGAAGCTTGAAGAGAATGAAGGCAATGCGGTTTACCTGTTTCTGAGATGCGGTTTAGTCCAAAGAACAACGCTGGTTCTGAGTATCTGACACACCTTAACGGGCTCGTGTGTGTCATTTCCGCATATTTCACGTGTGCTCGTGGGTAGTGCGGACAGGTATTATACCCCCTTATAGTGTGGAGATATATATTTTTGCCTATTTTTAGGGGTATGTAAAAAAACGACATGCGGTATGGGTTATGGTGCGGTATACCAGAGAAACCGCATGCCGCTTGTAATTGGATAAGGTAGTCGCTTTTTGTTGCATACGTGGCTGATCTCACGTGTGAGTTGGTGGAAGTTGGTGAGATCTTTCTGGCATGTGCTGAAATGAAAGGACGTTTGCACTGCCCGAGGCATTAAATGCACTGTAGCAAAGAGTGTAAACGTCTCCTATGTCAGGCGCGTGGGCGGCAACGCGCGCGTGATAACCGTCAGCGGAAACGGCGCTTGACACGTGGTGTCGCGCAATTCGTTCTTTTTGAACGTGATGATTCGTTTCCTCCCTCCTCATTAATTGCGATGGGTATATAAGGGGAAACCGTTCGTGGTTTCCCCTCACTTGCTCGAAATTTCAAAAAATTTGCCGGTGAGGGAAATATTTTCTGTCTTCTCCGACGATCTTTCTTGAACTTCCGGCGAGGTTTTCTGAGTTTGTAGTGTTTATCTTTTATTTTCTTGATGGCTGAACCATCAAATCCACACAATGTGGAGGGTGAAAACCCTGAACAACCGGCAGTGGATACTGATGAAGATGACGAGGACGACGTGGATGTTGCCGGTGGTGGCTTACCGGTGTTGAAGTGGTCGAAGGGTGGTTTCAAAACCCTGATGACCACCGTTCAGATGGCCGAGGTGTGGGATGCTACTTACCCACAAGAGGGGGATACCGGTGCCAATGCTCCGACCGGTTATATTACTTTGTGGGCTGATTTTTTCAACGACGGCAACCTTAGGTTGCCGGTGACAGTGTTCGTTGCGGAGGTGTTGGAGTACTATCATCTCCATATCTCCCAACTTAGTCCCTTTGGAATGTTCCGAATTAGGAACTTTGAATATACTTTCCGTGCCCATGGCTTGCCCATTACTGTTGAAAATTTCCGGCGATTCTACCAGTTGACGGTGAACACTGGTTTTTTCTCTTTTAATCAACGGCATGGGAGCTTGAAGTTGATGACGCCTCCTAAGGGTGTGACAGGCTGGAAGAAGAAATTCTTCTATGTTAAAGCCTGTGCGGTCTATGCCAGCATGTCTTTCAGGAATGTCAACGTTGGAGTTTCTGATGAAGATATTCCTGTTGCCACCGCACAGACTGTGGATTGGTTCTCTAGGCTGCGGCCTATTGAACTCAAGAAGTTGGATAACAATCAGCTGTGGGTGTTGCGGATGATGCTCACTAGGCCGGATAGGAAGGCAAGGCTCGTTTTGCGGGAAAAGAGTGGTGGTAAGTTTGTTACTCTTTGTTGTTTTCCTTACTTCCTATTCCTTGTAGTAACATGCATGCATGTGTTGTATCAGTGGATGCGGTTGGCTTGTGGAGAATGTTCGAGCCTGATTTCGAGGGCCGGGTTGAGCTTATTTCGGTTGAGTTGAAGAAAGGCTTCAACTTAGAAATTCTTAGCAACTTCCGCGTCCCGACGCGCGCAATGCTGGATGTCCCTGCCCCGGGAGACGCAAGAGGTATTTGGTAAGTTGCATCTGTTTTTCCAGTTTATCTTTTTAACTGGTTTTCTTGACTGTTTCAATGCAGCTATCCTTGCGGATTTGGGGAAGTTTGAGAAGCGCATCCCCAAAAAGCATGCGGAGAAGAAACCGGTGAAGAAAACCGCGCGGGGTCGTGGCAAGGGGAGGGCTGAAGGCTCAGTTGCCCCTTCTTCAGTGTCTGAAGCTGCAGGTACCTATCGATCTTGTTATCGCGGATATACCGATTACGTGGTAGTATCTGACACCCTTGAGGGTTTGGGTGTTATAGGTAGTGGTGCGGCTGCGGGTGGAACCGCTGCGGGTCCCCCCGTTGTTGGTGAGAAAAGAGGACCAGAGCAGAAGGCTGCTGGTGGTGGTGAACCAAAGCGTCGGAGACTGCAGTCCAAAAGGGCTGCTCCGGCGCAAAAGAAACCTGCGGTTGCTGCTGGTAAGTATCTTTTTCCATTGTTTTGTATGTACAATGTGTTGGAGTAACAATTGTTGCTCTTTGTGTTGCAGAATCTCAAGGTGCAGGTTTTTATTTTTTTGACTTCCCTTCGTCTCCCTTGCATACCGCTGCTACGGGTGCGGAGGTGCCGAAGGAGCCTGTTGTGCCCAAGGAGCCTGTGGCTCCTTTTGTTGGGCCGGTTCGCGATCCCACCGTCGAGAAGACGGTGGAAAAGACTGCTGCCCAGATTTTCGATACTGTAGATTCCTCTAACAATCTGATCTCTCCTAATGAGGGTGATGGATTGGACTTGAGGTTTTCAGATGCTGGTAGGCAGAAGTCTGATGCTGAGGTGCGGCAGCATGATGCTGAGCCACCTAAATCTTCTGCTGACGAGAAGGCTGCTGGTTCTACTTCTGGTGGTGCGGGTTCCGATGAGTCTCCCATTCAGCCTGGGGAGTCTGAATTGGAGTACTATTACCGCACCTACACGCAGGATCGCGGTACCGCGTATCATCGACCCCCCTGGACTATTATGCAGGGGGATGATGTTTCTAACAATCCTTCCGCGTGTAGGGAGATTCTGGGTGGTTTGGGTACCCCCTCTGAAGCCGAACGGGCCCGTGTCGCGCCTGGTGAGCTGCGCATCAACCAGCTCTCTACTATGTTAGTAGGAACTTCCATTGTGGCGAATGCAATTTTGGAAGACTACAAGGTGCTGGGTCGCCGCGAGGAAGGAGCTGCTCGCTTGCGGGCGGAAGCAGAGGAGTTGGTCAAGGCTGCTCGTGCGGGTGCGGAGCAGCTTGAGAAGGATAGAGCTCGGAGTGGGCTGCCACTGCTCAGCTGAAACAGGTTCGTACTCTTGCCAAACTTCTGTCTGATGAACGCAAGAATTGGAATGAGAAGTTTTCCAATGAGCACAAGAAGTGGAATGAGTCCTGGGCTAAGCAGAATGATAATCTGTTTCGTGCTCGTCAGGAGTTAACGAATGCCAAGGCAGCGGACGCTGCTTTGGTCAAAGGAAAGGCTGCAGCTGAGGTGATTGCGGTTAAAGCGCAGCAGGCCAAGGAAGCGGGGGCGCGTGCTGCGACGGCCCTTGAGGAGGCCAGAGAGAGGGAGAGCCGCTCTTCTAAGGCTCTTGAAGAGGCGAATGCTGAGCGCACCCGTTTGGATAAAGTTGTTGCCAGCCTTCAGGTATGATTCGTTACCTCTGTTGTATATTTCTCTGCCTTTTTAGAATGTTTACTGATGTTTGAGTAAACTGTTTTTTGCTCTTTGAAAGGCTGAGGTTCAGACCCGGGAGGTCGCGGTCACTGACCTCACAGCCCGCATGACTGCAGCGGAGGAGCGGGCCAATGTTGCCGTTGAGGCCAGAGATGCTCTGACCTCTTCCTTTAACCAACTGGAGGCTGACCGTGTCACGGTATCGCGCATGTAAGTATCCCTTGCCTTTATATTTGCTTGGATTGGTATCCGAGTCTTATCATCCTGTTATTGCAGATTGTTCAGGCTATCATGGATGCACCTGAGACCGCAACTGGTTTGGATTTGGTCAAGGAACGTGCCCGCGATGCCGGCATTAAAGCTGGTTATAACCGCTGCATTGCTCATATGAACATAATGTCCGTAGGCGGTGTTATCGAAGAGCGATCCGGGTTTCGTGACGTGGACACCGAAGGTCGCCTGAACGCGGCTGTAGCCTCTTTTTATGATACGTCCCTCGCTTGTGTGGAGGAGTTGGACGGTTGTTTAGAGGCTGCGGATTACGTTGACCGGCTGCGGATGCTGTATGCTGATGCAGAAGAGGAAGATCCCGCTGGTGGTGCTAGAGATGGTGCAGGAACCAGCGGTACAAAATAGGGTTTAGGTTGGCTTGTGTGCCCCCTTTTTGCTTTCCTCTTGTATATGATAGGAACTTTATGTAAATCCATTAAGCACCGTGTAGGTGTTTGAATTTTTTGAATATAAAGTTTTTTGTTCAATTTGGACAAGTGTTTTTAATTCTTGCATGTTTGAACGTATGTATGCGGATCTCTACCCATTGTGAATGGGGTCGAGTGTACTCCATACTGTTGCGGTATGAGTATGCGTCAATTCCATTGTTTGCCTTTTTGGGCTCAGGAATTGTGTAAGCTTTGTAAAGACTTGTATATCCAGAACGCTACCCATTTGTGAATGGGGTCAAGTATGCTCCATACCTTTGTCGTATGAGTATGCGTCAATTCCATTGTTTGCCTTTTTGGGCTCAGGAATTGCGTTAGGTTAACAAAAACTTGTCTATCCGGCCGGATAAACACTTAAGTCTTTTTGCCTTTTGCTGGCCTATTACAATATTTGTGTGTGGTTACTACTTTGTATGGGTATCGCGAATGAAGATTTTGCCAATCTGTTTTTGAGATACCGCAAAGTGGAACACGCATTTGTAATAGTAGTAACAAACAATAATGTATAAAATTGCTTATTTATGTATTTGCCAATGGCCTGCGGCCCGATAGGTTACATAGAAAATGAAAGAACATGGCTTACATATAACAGCGCCGAAGCTGTTGTGCATTCCATGTTCGTGCGATAGGTTCGCCTTCTAACGTTTGTAATTTGTATGCGCCTTTCCCTAAGACCTCTTTGATGAGGTAGGGTCCTTCCCACTTGGGGGCAAGTTTGCCTGGGCGCTCAGCATTAGATGCTTCATTGTCGAGTAGGACGTAGTCCCCTGCTTTGAAAGTACAAACGCGGACGCGCGTGTTGTAGTACTTTTCTACTTTGGATTTATATTTGGCCTCGTTGATGGCAGCGTTTTCGCGCCTTTCTTCCAAGAGGTCCAAATCGATCCTGCGTTCTGTGATGTTGTCTAGTTTTTCAATAGCCAACATTCTAGAAGAGCGGAGACCTACTTCCGCGGGGATCACCGCTTCTGAACCGTAGACTAGGCTGAAGGGTGTTTCTCCGTTGCTTGTTTTTGGGCTTGTGCGGTGAGCCCATAGGATACTTGGGAGTTCATCGACCCAGCCACACCTGGCTGTTCCCAACCTTGCTTTGATGCCCCCGACTAGACTTTTGTTAATACTCTCAACTTGGCCGTTTCCTTGTGGATGTGCCACGGATGAGAATATATGTTCAATGTGTAGTTCTGCTAGCCATTTTTGAAATTCGTCAGCAGCAAAGTTGGTGCCGTTTATCGGTAACGATGCACATTGGTAGACCGAAACGGCAGATGATGTGTTCCCAAATGAATTTTCTTGTTATCATAGCAGTGGTTGAGGCGAGCGGTTTTGCTTCTACCCATTTTGTGAAGTAATCAACTGCGACAATGATAAATTTGACCGCACCCGGAGCGTCAGGGAAAGGTCCCACGACGTCAATTGCCCATTTCTGAAAGGGCCATGCGGTTGTGACGGGAACTAAGTTGTTCTTTGGCCGCAGAGTTTTTGGAGCATGACGTTGACAGTCGATGCATTTGCGCAACTCTTTGACGGCGTCCAGATGCATGCCGGGCCAGTAATACCCGGCATTCATGATTTTGGCGAATACCATGCGTGGTCCAGCATGTATGCCCCATATGCCCTCGTGTATCTCTCGGATGAGGTATGTGGCATCCTGGGGGTTGACGCATCGTAGGAGTGGCCCTAGGTATGATTTTCGGTATAAGATACCGTCTCCCATTTGATAGTGGCACGCTTTGTGTTGTAACTTGCATGCCTCTGATTTGCTTTCGGGAGTCACACCTGATTGCAGATATGCGATAATAGGTGTCTTCCATGATGTTGCACCGTATTGAATGACGTTGACTTGGCGCAGGGGTACCGAAGGATTTTGCAGAATTTCGATGCGTATCTCCTTTGCCAAGTGCTGGAAGCTGGTGGATGCGAGTTTTGATAGTGCATCCGCTGACTTGTTTTCACTTCGATTAATATGTCGGATATTGAACGAAGCGAATTTGGATGTTAGTTGCAGGGCTTGCTCGAGGTAGAGGATCATGATAGCCCCTTTTGCGGCATAGTCGCCGCGTATTTGTCCTACAACCAATAAAGAGTCGACGTGTGCTGTCAGGTGTTGCACGCCGAGTTTGACTGCTAAACGTAGTCCCGCTAACAGGGCCTCATATTCTGCCTCGTTGTTTGTGCTTTTGAAATCGAGGCGGATTGCATATGTAAGCTCTTGGCCGTCAGGGCTGACGAGTCGCAGACCTGCGCCTGCACCTTCCTCGTTGGAGGCACCATCGGTAAATAGTGCCCATGTTTCTGAGGAAGATGGCGTTGGTGCAGGATTTTGTGCTTCTTCGCATTCTTGGATGCGATTCACCGGTACTTCGGCGGCGAAATCAGCTAAGACTTGGCCTTTAATCGCGGGGCGCGGTTTGTAGTGTAGCGTGTGTGCGCCCAGCTCGATTGCCCATTTTGCTAATCTCCCAGAGATGTTCGGTTTGGATAGGATCGGGCCGATCCTTTAATTGGTTAGCACTGTGATGACGTGATTTGCGAAGTAGCGTCGCAACCGTCTTGAAGCGTGCACCAATGCTAGCACCAACTTCTCCATTATTGAGTACCTCGTCTCTGGATCGTTAAGCATCTTGCTGATGTAATAGATGGGTGTTTGAACCCCCTCCCGTTCCACTATCAATACCGCACCCACCGCGTTGTCCGCGGCGGATAGGTATAATATGAGTGGCTCATCCTTGCGTGTTGCGGTTAACGTTGGGAGTTGTATCAAACACTCCTTCATTTCCCGGAAAGCGTTTTCAGCCTCTGCGGTCCACTGGAATTGTTCTTTCTTTAAACAGTTCCGCAGGGTTTTGATGAAAGGATAAGACTTAGCTGCATGGTTGGCTAAGAATCTGTTGAGTGCTGCTAGCCTGCCGGCTAGTCGTTGCATCTCTTTCATCGATGATGGCGATGGCATGCGCTCAATCGCCTGAACTTTCTCCGGATTTACCTTGAATCCATCTTTAGTCACGATGAACCCAAGGAATTTGCCTTCTTCCATTCCGAACGAGCATTTCCCTGGATTGAGCTTTATGTTAACGCTTCGCAGAGTCTGGAATGTTCTTTCAATGTCTGTGAGCATGGTATCTTCCTCCATGCTCATGACGACTAGGTCGTCCATGTAGATTTCGACACTTTTGCTTATTTGGCCGCGGAAAGTGTCGTTCATCAGCTTTTGATAAGTTGCGCCCGCGTTGCGCAACCCAAACGACATTTTTGTATAACAGTAATTCCCGGTGGGAGTGCGGAATGCCGTTTTGTCTTCATCCTCGATCGCCATTTGTACCTGATGGTACCCTTTATAGCAATCGAGGAAACACTTCCATCTGAATGGTGCGAGATTATCGACCTTTTCGTCGATTTCCGGAAGTGCGTAACAATCCTTGGGGCAGGCTTTGTTAAGGTCTTTGTAATCGACGCACATGCGCCAGCCCCCGGATGGTTTTTCTACCATGACTGGGTTGGATAACCAAGTCTGGTATTTTACTTCCCGCAGGATGCCTGCGGAGAGCAGTTCTTCGACCTGCTCTTGCATCGCCTGGTTCTTAGCGGATCGAAGGTGGCGTTGGCCTTGGATCACCGGCTTGATACCTGGTGAGGTATTCAAGTGATGTTGCGCAATATCACGCGGGACCCCTGTCATGTCTGCGGGTGTCCACGCGAAACTGTCTTGGTTCCCGAAGAGAAGCTGCTTCAGGTGCGCTTTTGTGGTCGGGGACAAGGCGTGACCCAATGTAACCTTTTGTTCTGGGTATCTCGCGTTGAGAACCCATTTCTCTGGTTGGTTGTTGGGGGTGGGCCTTGCGACCTTGGTCGGACGTACTTCGTCCGACATCATGACGTCCCTACGGGCATAGATTATCGCGACCCCTGATTCGGTTGGAAAACCGACCGCAGAGTGGGGGACAGATGTAATCATATTGAAATCTCCTTGGGATTCTCTCCCAAGGTGGACGTCATATCTGGAGGTGTGAGGTAAAACCATGAAGTTTACCTCTTCTGTTCTTGTGTGCCTTCCGCTGGTAAGGCGTACAGGAAAAGTGATCTGGCCCAGGGGAAAGACAGTTTCCCCTACGAACCCGGCCAATGGGTAATCTACTGCTTGCAACCGATCTTTGTCGTAGATTATATCACAAGTACTGCCCGGGTCGATGAATAGACGCTCGGTGCAGTAATGTGCCAGTTGGCCTGAAATAACGACGGCGCGCCTATCGCGCGGTCCGCCCCGGACTTTTGGAAAGACGACTTGCTCGTCTTTCCAGTCATTGTCCGGCCTTCTCGCCGCTTTGCGCGGTCTACCTTTGCCTCCGTTGATCATGTGAGTGGAAGCCACGTACATGGTTCTCTTTCCGGAGGAGGTACCTTCGCCATGAGGGGTGATGCGCTTGGTGGGTTTTTGCCCACCTGGCAAAAGGTATTGCAGTTTCCCCTCTTTTAAGGCCCGCTCAATCTCCAGCCGGAGACTGATGCAGTTGTTGGTGGTGTGGCCCGAGTCCTTGTGATACTCACAGTAGAGTGTGAGGTCCTGATTTTTCTTGGACTTCATTGGTTGGGCCGGTCGCAAGAATTGCGGGTTTGTAAGAAGGACCTCGCTTGGCGACATGGTGATCTCGGTCCAGTTGCGGTCCCGAGAATCTTTCTTTGGTGCCCGGTTGTCCCGTTGAGGACTACGTTTCCTCGGGTCAAACGGGTTGGTCCGCGGGACATATGGTTTGGAAATATCGCTATTCCCTACATCCCGGTTGCGTTTATTGTTACGCTTCGACCCTTGGTTGGAAGTTTCGGCCTGGTGCTCTGCCTTTGCCATATGCGGCTCGAGGGACCGTTGTGTCTGGGCATATGTCTTGACTGCGGCCATGACATCTTCCCATTTTTTAGGCAAGCCTTCTTTGCCGGAGATGGTCATAACCATCTGCTTATCCTTCACGGCCTTGATGAAATGGTTCCGTGCCATTTGATCTGCCACGTCGCCTATTTCTAGGCACTCTTTATTGTATCGGACAACGAATGCTTCTAGGGATTCGGTGTCTCTGCGCCAGATATTCATGACGTCCAACGAGTCACGCGCGTGACGTCGTTGCTGACTGAAATGAGCGAGGAACTTTGCATGAAAGTCCTCGAATGAGGCCAGTGATGCCACTGGCAAAGAATCGAACCAAGCCCTGGCCAGACCCGTAAGGGTCTGGGGGAAAAAATTACACCAAGTGGGTTCGTCCCACTGGCCATTGCACCCTGCGCCTATGAAAATGTTCATATGGTCGTCCGGGTCGGATGAACCACTGTATTTCCCAACGTTGAATGGGAATTTTGTTGTGGTGACATGGGCGTGGGCTATTCGCGGGGCGAATTTGGAGTTTTCGGCCGCCGCCTTTGGTCTATAGGGCTGGTTCTCAGGGTGTTTTGCAGCCCTAAGGTATGTACTGCGGGGGTGAGTGGGAGGAACATAGTTGCGTCCTCCCGGTCTGCTGCAGGTGTCATGTGAATCCCCACAATATGTACGGTCGTCCGGGTCGGTACGACCATACCCTTCGGTGTATGGCTGTGGGCCCAACCGACTCTGAATTCCAGAGCCATGTCGGGATGCAGACCGTCGTCTGTCCTCAACGTAAGGACCTAAGCGAGTATGCACTGGTCCCCTGGTGTGGGACCCGTATGTGGAATCATCCTCGTTGATCGTGTGGACCGAACAGTAAGATGATCCGCGGTCTTCACGTCGGCTTCTCGAAGCCGGACATGAATGTGCCCTGCCTGCGTATTGTAAAATACGATCGGCAGGGGTGTGTGGTGCTGGGGTCGGCCCAGCTTGTATTTGCGCTTCCGCACAAGCGCGGTTGTATGTTGCGGCCAGTAGGGTGGCCTGTTGGTCATACCAGGCGTGGGGTCCATGTTCGGGGGGATCACAGATGCGTATTGTGATAAGTCATGTCCGAACGTTAGGGATGGACCCCGTTGCGTTGATGTGCCGACGTGTCCGGGTTGCGATGTTGAGGGATTGACCCCTACCGGACTTATATTTGTGGGATTTTGGTTATCCCCAGTGTTGTTTTGGTGAACAGTCATGATCGTGAGAGAGGGAAAAGGATGGTTGGAAAGGTGCTTAAGAGTAGCGGTGGGCGCCAATGATGAAACAATGGTTAACCGGGCAGGGTTAACTCACTGGTCTCGTCAAGAAGGGTTAATCCCTTCCTCTCGAGGATCGCTGGCCGGATCACCGGTGGGTTGATCTCCTGCACAAGGAAACAAACCGTGACTCGTAACAAGGAGGATGGGGTGGGGGGTGCTCCTTGTTACCACTCTCCGGCGTGAGAATCAGTAATTTGCTTGGGAAGCAAAGTAAGATAGTAGTAGTAGTGAGAGAGTTGTGAAGAGATACCTCAAACCTGGTTTGGGGTTGGTATTTATAGCCGAGGAGTGAAGGAGGAGGTGGATGGATAGACTGACGGCATGCTGCACCTTTGCAGGTGTGTCAGACATGTCGGCCGGGGAGACGAGGCCACGTTAGTCTGTCGCTTATGTAGACCTGACAGGTGACTGCCATTGGTTCCACTTACACTGTGGTGTCAGTCCCACTTGTTGAGCGTATAGGATGCGGTGCTGGCCGCATCGCTGCCTGCGGTAACATCTCATGTTATCGCGTCTCTTGCTTGTGATCAAGAAATATGCGAGATGCGGTGCTGGCTGCATCGTCGCCTGTGGTGACTGTTGCTGTTATCCAGCTTCCTTGTATTGATAGAAGTGTTCACTGGACGCGGTGCGAGGCCGCATCGCTGTGAGTACTTCCGTTTTCATACATCAGATGTGATGCTATGCCGCATCACTCTACCGTTCTCATGTTCCAGGTAAGTCCATCACTAGATAGATTGGATTCAACCCTTGTGTCGACGCGTTCTCGCGTGGGCACAAGTAGGTTGTTGGCTGGTGGGGGTTTTGATAAGGGTAATGGTTACTCGCGGTCGATGCTGGCGCGAGATCTGGGACCATACCCCTTCAGTCAGGCAGAGTGAAGGGTTTAAATATAAGCAAGCATCAAGATCACAACTCTTCGGCTGATTTGTTGAAATTAAATTGGATCGTTAGGAAACAATGCAGACAACTCTTCAAATTCTTTTTTATTTTCACTTTGTCTATATTTATTTTATCAATTTAATTGTATTTAAGAACACTTCAATTGTTTTAATTATATTTAAGAGCACTTTAATTTTTAATTTATATTTAAAAATTCATTTTACCCATACCCATGTTAAAAGACCATTGTGCCCATTTATTAACCCCATTAAGCTGTTGTACCATAAGCATAAAATATTGCAATTACTTAAATTTTGCCCGCATCTTTCAGAAATGCCTTATAATATATATATATATATATATATATATATATATATATATTTATATATATATATATATATATAGTTTGTGTATTTTATAAAAGAGTTAACTTTCGTTTTGCTCCCTGTGGTTTGGTCATTTTAACGATTTTGCTCCAATAGTTTAAAAATAGCCATTTTCCTCCATGATTTTTCGAGTTTGTCGTCAGTTTGCTCCATAGCTCTAACTCAGTTAAAACGTTCAATTAAAAGTAGGGGTATTACGGTAGTTTACTCCCTGGCTCTAACTCAATTAAAACGTTTAGTTAAAAGTCGCGGTAGTCGTGGTCGACAGGTGGTAGTTGCAGGTGGTGGTGGATGGTGGTGGCCGGTAGAAAGAGTTGGAAAGATGGAGAATCATAAAAGAATTACTTATATACATGTAAATAAACAAGTTATAGGTTTATTTATGTGAAAAGACTTGCATGCGGTTGCTTTTATCTATAAAATTACCAAAATAGCCTTCTAGTTAATGGATTTTTTTGATGGAGTTAGAGGTGGGGAGCAAAATGACAATAAATTAGAAAAATCGGGGAGGAAAATGGTTATTTTTAAACTATTGGGGCAAAATCGTTAAAATAACCAAATCACAGGGAGCAAAATGGAAGCTAACTCTTTATAAAATATGTATATGTATTTTGAAAAAGTACATTTATTTGTTTTTCTAAATAAATTAACATTAGATATATACACACATATAAATATATATATATATATATATATATATATATATATATATATATATATATATATATATATATATATATATATATATATATATATATATATTTATATGTGTGTGTGTGTATTATTTATATGTATAAATGAGGTAAAAAGGTTTTTGGATGGAAATGGCAAATACCAAACTATTTAGTGAATCAAAAATGCCCCTGAGTTAACGTTTGTTTTTTGACGGAGTTAGTGAAATGGATCAAAATGGAAAAACATGGGAAAAATCAGAGACCAAAAGAAGAAAAAAACTATTTGTAAAAAAGTGACATTTTTTGGTGAAAAGTCAAGAATTAAAATAATAATCTATATATATGATAAAAAACAAAGTGAATGAACAGTAATTTATTATTAAATTAAAATTAGAATTAGATTAGATTAGAATATATATGATAAAAAACAAAGTGAATGAACAGTGATTTACTATTAAATTAGAATTAGAATTAGATTAGATTAGAATTATTTAAAATTAGAATGTAATGAATAGTAACATCATTAAGGTAGTGTTTGGTATGCAGGAATAAGAGGTGGAATGGAATGAGTGATTACGAGGGAATGAAGAAAAGAGTGTTTGGTTGGTCAATGGAATGGAATCACCCATTCCAAAAGGCATTCCATTCCCTCAAAATCATTCCTTCCACCTCCCATGTTTTTTTTCCATTTCATCCCCTCTTGCACCATTCATCAACAACACCATAACCCACGACCTTCGCCACAACCCACCACCGACGCCATCGCCGCCACCCGCCACCCGCCACCACCTCACCCCGACAGTCGCCGCCGCCACCCACTCGCCACCGTTGTCACCCACAGCTGCGACCAACCGCCAACGCCACTCGCCGCCGCCGCCCACCACCATCGTCGACGCCATCACCACCGCCACCACCAACCGCCACCTTTGCTGCTACCCACCACCAATGGCTACCTTGTCGCCACCACCACTCGTCGTCACCGCCGCCACCACCACCACCCATCGCCGCCTCCGACACCCACCACCGCCACCTATAACCACCCACAATCACTACCACCGACCACCGCCACCACTCACCGTTAATTTTATTACTCCATTTTTCTTGCCTACCGAACAATACACAATAATAATTCATTCCATTCACATGGCAACCAAACAAGACATGGAATGGTAATGATCCATTGCATTCCCTCGTCCATTCCATTACCTCGTCCATTCCATTCCTTCGTCCATTCAATTACCCAGAGATGAGCAAATGGTATCGGGTATAGGTACTGGTCTCAAATTTACCAAACCGGTGTATTTTCGGTACCGGTTCTGCACAGGTATTCACCGATTTTTACCCTCAAATACCGGTGCCGTACCAGTACCGACCAGTACCGAACGTACCATACTAGGTATATTCGGTACCGATACCCACTTTTGGGGATTTCGGTAACGGTATTTTCAGTACCGATTGATACCGAGCTCATCAAATCCTGTTGCAACGCAGCAATGCAAGTAATTGCACCGTTTAGATTACTTTTGATACACACAGTAAGTAAACTGTATTTCGTTTGAATGGGGTTTTATATACACAACAACTTATTTTGTTTTCTTTTTTGTCTTTTTCTATAATAAATGAATTGTAACATGTAAAATTAACTTGGATATTTAGAATATTGATGAGCAAATCGTATCAAATCCTGTAAACGAACCAGTATCGTATCGGTACCAAATTTACTATTTACCAAATCATTTTCGATACCAAGAAGGTTAGGAAAAAAGTGAAAGCGTTTTGTTAATGATCAACCATAAACCCTCAAAAAGGTTATTTGTAAAATTATCAAGAAAATAGAATATGACGAGAAATAAATATGCAGTCGCCTTTATTTACTAAAAAAAAAAAAAATTTGATTTTCACTTTTTAATACATAGATGAAGTAGTCGCTCTCACTTAGTTAGCCACGGGAGACTTGTAATTTATAATACTTCCACACCACGAAACAAGCAACAACTGCTCATTGTGAGAAGAATTATTTGACTGGATTAAATGTATCAAACACCGTGAAAACCCAAGCTCTTTCCTCCCCCACCAACAGCCCCCCCACCCCCACCCACCACACACACAGGTACCTTCCTGTATATGTCAAAAGATCTACAAACTTGGTCATCTATATCATAGGTGTCTGAAATTTTTGGTGTTGCTTATTAATCGTTATATATATATATATATATATATATATATATATGAATTACGCTAAAATAAGAACCACCTCGAGTTGTAAGAACCGTGAGAACTTTTTGATCCGGCGCGAGGTGGACCAAATTTTTTTTTCATAAACGTAGATGCGTGTATTATAAACACATTTGTAAAAAAAAAAAAAATTCAAAAAAAAATGTCGTGTGTGTAGTTTTGAGCACCACAAGTTTGTGTTTACGGGTATCGTAAATTTTCCGGTAAGATTTACGGTACCCGTAAACACAAACTTGTGAATGTGTTTATAATACACACACCTACGTTTATGAAAAAAAATTTGGTCCACCTCGCCCCGTACGGTGTATTTCTCACGGTTTTTACAACTCAAGGTGGTTCTCATTTAGCGGTCCCCATATATATATATATATAGGGTCGGGATTAAGAGAAAACGGTAGAAAGTGTGAGAACGTTTATCGATCGTCCGATCAAAACAATCTATGGACTAGATTAGTGCGGTGGCGTTTTCGTAAATAACATCAATTTTATTATGTGGACGCGCTTCATTAAGGGTAAAAGGGTCTTTTGACTTCTCCACACAAAACGCCATCTCATGAAATAAAACGCCAAAAACAAAAATCTCAGACCATTCCGAGTAAAAACGCCATTATATATAAAACGACAAACTTAATTAGAGTAAAATACCGCCTAAAAAAACCGCCAAAAAAATCCTATATATACAACATCTCAGACCTTCAATTAAAAACACACACAAAAACCCAAACGCCATATTTCATATATCTCATTCGCCTTAGAAACGCCAAAAATCCCAAACATTAAATACCTTCTAACCCAAAGCGTTTTTTTGAAATTCAGTTTGGTTATCTGTAAGATTTCTCTCAATGAAATGGACAAAATCCTTAAGTGAGGATGTTTTCCATTTCATTGAGTAAAATCTTATTAACTAATCCTCAACTTCCATCCAATTTATAACGCCACAAAACATACAAAAACATTATTGAGCTTTGTTGTCAATAAAGTTTAGCTGTATGGGATGGACAACATTGTCAGTTATCTTTCTTAATAGAGGATTAACAATGTTGTCCATTTCATATTGCAAAATATTATTGATTTTAGCATGATCAAATTTTGAGGTTTAAGGTGCTCTTATTTCGTGGCGTTCTATTTATCGGTAAAACGCCAAAAAAGTTAAAAAAAAATCAAACATCGTTCATTGTAAAATTCAAGATTGTTGGCTGAAAGGTCTAAACTCAATAACATTTTGCTGCATGAGATGGACAAAACTTCAAGAAAAAGATGCTGATATCAGACTGTGTGCTTCCAAACAACGACACATAAAACTACTTGAAAAACAAAAGAACAAAATGAATCATACGAAAGTCGAACCAGCCAGTTAACATGATTCAAAAAAGAAGAAAGAGACTGCTGACAGTGAAGATTTGGAAGATCAATTGTTTATTTATTCTTTTTTTTTTAATTTTCATTTTCAGTTGATTGTTATATAATAAAAACGCCAAAACAGCCAAAATGCTTGTTTAAACGATATCATCCCGTTAAACGCCACCAAAAACTCCCAAACTATAATAAAATTACTTTGAAAAAGTATTATAAAAAACCCAAAAAAATAAAAAGCAAACTTGAAAATGTAACTAGAAACAAAAAATACAAATCAGTAATACTGAAGATAGGAAAAATTTATTATATTAGAATCTAAAACACCAAACTTGAAATATGGGACGTGTTACAGACTTCAGAGATAAAGCTTATAAAAAACAATAATTACAAACAGTAACTGAAAAGACGAATACTTTATTATAATAATGCACCGCCTAACTTAGGCGCCAAAAAGACATCCTATAAAATGATACGTTTCAGCAACTTCCATTTGATCAAATAAAAAAAACAAAACAAACGCCAATACTATTAAATACCACTCACTGAAAAACACCAAAAAATAAAATAATATCAAAGATGGCTAATATGCTTTCTTGGATATTCATAATTGTTCTTCGTGAAGTTTCACTGAATGAATTACTATTAAAAGGGAGTAACTCAGAAAGATTTTGCTGCATGAGATGGACAAAATTCAAGAAAAAGATACTGATGCCAGTCATATGGCATTTTGTATTTTTTGTTCTTGAAGAATGTTTGGATGACGAGAAGAGATCAATGACAATGAAGAATGGGTTGATTATAAAGATGAAGATCAAGATAAAGAAAAAGCGAAAAACCCACTCACATGACATAGATCTATGTCGCCAAACATTCACAAAAAAAGCCATATCAACAAACGAGCAGGCAAAAAAATCAAACCAATGAGTTTGTTAAGTTTTACATAAAACGCCATATATTTTGGTGACAGTTCTAGTACTAATAAAGAAGAGAGTGACTGATGACAGTGAAGATTGGGAAGAGAGATCCGATTAGGATTTTTAATTTATTTTCTTCGCTTGTATTTTTTTTCCTGTGGTTGAAATATAATATAACAATAGTGAAACACCAAGATAACACAAACGCCAAAATGTTGATAAAAAATAATAGAACAATGGGCCATCTTGTTTAAAACGTCTTGGAAAACGCCATTCAAATAGATAATGGCATACGATGTGAATAAACGCCATAAACGCTAAAATGTTAATACAATGAAACCATTCAACGCCATTAAATATTGAATTAGGTTAACGCCAAAAATCTTAAAAACCAACAATATTGGGAAAAGCAGAACTAGAAAAGCAGAAGATGAAAGGACAAAAAAGCCCCTCCGCCCTTTTCTAAAGCGGCGTGACACGTGTTGGGCCAGGAAGCATTTTCACCGTTCTCACACTTTTGAGCGTTTTCTCCAGATCCCGTTTCTCTCTCTCTCTCTCTCTCTCTCTATATATATATATATATATATATATATATATATATATATATATATATATATATATATATATATATATTCAATTTGGCTCTAGTCACAGGATAAAAGGATAAAAAGATAAAACCAAACCAAATTTTCAATACATAATAAATTTATGTCCATAATCATTAGAAAGAGTGCTGAAAGCAAAACTTTGGTTTTAGCTTAGGGGTCACAACGGTTGTTTTCATATTTATATATGCTAGATATTTGAAGTAATCACATAAACCTCTAGCTTCATACAAAAGAAATAATAAAATAAGAATAAAGAAACCCAAATACATTCATAAAAAAGTTATCAAAATTTAAAAATGAGTAAATTTTCATTTTCGTTCATGAAGTTTGATTATTTTTTGCAACTTTCATCCAAAAGTCTATTTTCCCCATCTGGATCCTTTTAGTTTTAAGATCTTGTCATTTCCATCCAACTCGTTAACTCCATCCAACTTTTAATAGTTAGATAGGGGGTATTTATATATTTTTCAGTTAATGTACAAGTTTTTAAAAAGGATGTACAAGTTTCTTTTTTTAAACAAAAAAATAAATTAAAATAACCACCCCCATACATACCCATTGTCTTCTTCGTCTCTCTTCTTCTGAAAAAAACGACCACCACCACTCTTCCTCCTCACCTATCCTTATTCCGGCCGCCATCACCGTCGCCCACCAAAGTCATCTTCACTGATGAAGATCAAGTGAAAGGATTGCCCATCAAGAATTTAAACGTCTAGAATAACGTTTCAGAAATCCAATTTCTAAGCGTAATCTATCAGAAGCGCAAAAGGATTGCATAACCTTAGATTTCTCAAGCGCAATATTACGGCTTTGTGCGGCGGTTACTAGCGTGTAGTCCAATATGAGACTGATAGAATAAATGATCTGAAACTGTAACAAAAACTGATAAGAAAACAAAAGTTATTAAGATACATAACCATAACCGATAGTGAACCCAACATAAAACTGATGTAGCGTTGACCATGATGACTAAAACCTATGATCAAGGGCGGGCATTAGCAGGACATCACTATCCCTCTCTTCATTTTAACTTTCACATAAAATTGTCGCAATGACAAAAGAAATAAGGTTGTAATTTTCTCATGAGATTTTAACTTACCTTTGATGGTAGGCCAGAGAACAAAGGAATGCCTTGGGATGCATTGGTTACAACCTCATGTTTTTGTATCAAACCCAGATAAATAATCGTACAATCTCTTACCAACAACTAATAAAACACACATGACTTCTTTCTTTCACTTCTTTCTACACCCTCTCTCTGTCTGGAAGCAACCGGCGGCAATGGATGGGCGTAAAAAGGGACAAGGCTTCGAAGAAGGACACGGCAAGGCCTCGAAAGGGATAACTAAGTTTTACGTAGCAAGACTACCGGAGAGATGCAGCTCGAAAGACGTCGAAAAGTCTTTAGGGGTTTTCGGGTCGATCAAAGGAGTGTATGTGGCAAGGAAAAGGGACAAACACGGTTTCCGTTTTGGTTTTGTTAGCTTTACAGGGGTGAAAGACATGGCGGTTTTAGAAAGATCTATGCAGAATGTGTGGATGGGAAACTTTAAATTGTTTATTAACATAGCAAAATTTTCTATTGAAAATGAAGAAGATACGGACAAGCAGGATACAAAGGGCAAAAACAAGATGCAAAGTGGCAACGAGCATGGAGGCTATAGAAATGTTTACAAGGATCAGGGATTGAGATTTGATTCATTGTGTCTGACAGTAAATCCTACGCAAGCATGTTGTCTAGAAATAAGCAGCCGAATACATCTACAAAAGAAGTGGTAGTTTCAGAATTCGCCAAAGCTTACATTGAGATACATGGGAAGGCAATAATCGGAAAGATGAAAGACCTTTGGACAATAAGAAAGCTGGATGTTTTACTAAAAGAAGCAAATTTCGGAGACTCGACTATCAAGTACCTGGGTGGCTTGGATGTTCTGGTTGTTTTCAAATCTAATGTTGAGGCTGATTATTTCAGATCAGAGGCTCCAGGCTTCAGATGGTTCTCCAGCATGGATACGTGGAAAGGTCAATCGTTCGCCTTCGAGAGAGTAGCGTGGCTGAACATTCATGGGGTCCCGCTGCACTTGTCCAGAAATGACACCTTCGATTCGGTGGGAAGGTGCTTCGGTAAAGTCATCCATGCTTCGCAACGATAACCGGAGGATAATTTTTTGTCTTTGGATACTGTATGTGTGTTGACAGACTCTGTGAAAAGGATTGAAGAAGTGGTGACTGTAGTTGAGGAAGGCAAGCGTTTCAGGGTTTGGGTCGAAGAAGAAAGAGGAGAGTGGATCCCAGAATCGATTGATAACCAGGAGAGTCTAACGGAAAAAGATGAATTGTCTGTACCAGATATTACTATTACCATAAATCAGACGGATATGGAAATTAATGGAACGATGATGGGTAACCAAAGGAACGCTGGTAGTGGAGTACTGGAGAAGATAGATAAAAATGTGAACCATGTTTTTTCAGGTTCATCGAAAGGTTCGAAGGAATATAACGATAAAGAATTTTCTGGCGGAGATCCACCGGAGATCCACCGGAGATCCACCGCAGAAGAAGAATAACGGATCGACAAATGTTTAATCGGAGTATAGGAGGGAAGACGGCGGCAACGAGCAGTCGAATGATTTTCCGATGTTCGACAAGGCTTCCTCGGAACTGGATAACAATGTAAAGAAGCCGAAAAGTCTAATGGTGTTAATGTCAGTGGGAGTCTTGAGGGTTATTATGGGGAAGAAGAGGGGATTTGGCAGAAGAAAAAGGGGGCGGCGCCTTTCAGTTTTCCTAGGTTTTGTGGATCAGTTTTTAATGAAAAGGAAAACGATGTGAGAGGTGGATTTTTTAATTTGGTCGATACATGTGGTAATGGGCCGATAAACATGGGATTCAATGTTAATCTCATGAACAGTAGGCCTAGGAAAGGAGTCAAGATTAATAGAAAGCCCAGAAACAACACAAATTTTGTAGAGGAAGCAAGTAGGATGGCAAGGCCAAGGAAGAGGATTTCGTTCTTTTCGACGTTTCGGCCCTTGTTCGCGCATCCCGAACTTCCCAAATCGTAAAATAACATTATTCCAAGCCCCCCCAAATCATTCTAAAACTTCACCTCATGCCCCCATAATCAAATCTATACTTTTATCATGCTTTCTTGACTTTGACCCGTTTGATTTTACCAAGTTGTTTCTGACATAATCAACTACTTTCGACTCGCTACAACAATACTTACCTTAGTATTCCCATTTATTACACAATCTTACACGATTCCCCACATTCATAGATACCAAAACTCTCTATACTTACTAAGAAGTGAGTCGGAAATCACTTACTTAATACTACTTACTTGATATCCTTATTAATAACGCATATCAACATAGCTTCTAACAATTATCATACAATTAATCTCTTTTACTACTAAAGAGGGAGTCCGGGAGTTTACTTACCTCGTGCATTCGAGTTCGTGCATAGCTTCCGTGTTTACCTTTGACCCGTTGTCCTTCCATGTTTATGTCAATGTTGACATGACTCCTAATCGTACATGTCGTCACATTCATAACACAATTAGCATACATACACTCATAACTAAGCACTTTTCATACTTATAATACATGATCATCTTCATTACTACTTAATTAGCATTCCTTACAAGTGATAACACATACTAACCTATACTAGGCATTTCATCGAACACTTGTGTCACACCCCGATATTTACAGCTCAGCCCTGTGGGCCCGGTGGGGAGTATCGTGACGTAAGATTGATATCATCATAGTCAAACATACACAGAATAGCACATCGGAAGTCTTGGAATATAAAATATTATTACAAACCCAATTGTCAGAAAATACTGAAATGATACTTACATACGAGCTTGTAATATTAAATCCACAGGCGGATCGTTACAGAATGTAAAAATGAAGTTTAGCAGACTTTAGGGCATCCTAAGGATTTGCAAGATCCATTATTGACACCAAGCAGTTCCCAGCCAATTACGAGTAGTACCTGTCACTTAGTCTTTTGAAAATACGTCAGTTTACACTGGTAAATACAATTAACCGACTCATTTGAGAAACATTTATAAAATTGGTTTGGATGCACAAGGCATAAAATCTTTTATTATTTGGGACAATTATATAAAAATAATCTTGTATCAGATTTACATGTATGTCGTACATTTAGGGCCCGGGATAGAAGCCGAGACATGATTAACCGACACACCACTTTATCCCTTCTCGGGAAACCCACAGAGGAGTTTATCTAGATCTTAATTCCCTTTTTGGGGAAAAGAAACCATATCACAACTGACAGGTGTATGCCTACACCCTGTGCTTAGGTCGTGGCCATTTGCATTTAAATGAGCCGAGGATATCCAGGACACGGTCGTATTAACCCCCAAATGTTTATGTTACCAAATAAAACATATTAAAACAGGTGAAGAAACACTGGTTTAATTGACCAGAATCAATTGAACCAGGGGGTTTGAATCTGCATAAAAGGGTTAGGTCTTCTCGTTTGATTCAGGGGTGAGTGATCTCCTTCTTCGAACAACAACTGCAAAACAAACATCCGTTAGACTCGCCACGGGGAGAAAAGGGGGGTTCTCCTCGTGACCACCCTCCGGCGTGAGAATAAGTACAGGTTTTGATGAAGAAAAAGAAGTGATAGTAAAGTGAAGTGGGAGTAACTTGAAGAATTATACCTGGATTATCCTTTATTTATAGCCAAAGTTTGGGCGGGAAAATCTGTTGATCGAAAAGATGACGGAAATGTAATGGAAAGTAATTTCCGTAAGCGGTTATGTTTCCCACCGTTAATCAGTAACGGGTGTGAGGGTACACGGATCGTGGTTATGATCAACGGCTGGGGTGATGCCACGTGGAAAGTGGGCAAGTGTGGATTTTCCTTCAATTTGGTGCCATCATTGTGATTTTGAGGAGTGCCTGGGATGATGCCATGTGGCCATTCGGTTATAACCAAATGGTTGTGCATGATAAAGCCTTCTAGAAGGATTACAGCTGTAATCCTATGTGGCCCTTCTTCATGCTAATTCTGTTATGACAGAAGTTATTTAAGTCTGAGTGAATTTTGTGCGGAGATATCGGTTAGGATTTTATCCTAACTGTTGCATGAGAGCTTGCGCAAGGATTTATTAGTCCCCTTTTGGCGCGCGGATGTTAACAACTATTTCTTCTTTTTAAGTTCTCTTTTAGAACCAGTGCGTGGCCGCGCAAGGTTCATTCTAAAGAGAGCTTATTGACGAGGTTGTGGTATGGTCTCAAGCATCTGTGCAAGGTTTTTGGGACCTTACCCCTTCAAGTCCCCCTAGTCTAGTGTTGCTCTTATGCAAATAAGTGGAGCACTGGACTGTAAGAGGTGGGTGATTTGTGCTGTAGAGTTTTTAGGCGCGAAAAAATGGAGAATCTTCTTGGGGAAGATATTCCTTGATTTGAACTGTTCATTATTTTAGAATGAAGTGTTTGTTTTTTTTTTTGAATTGTCTGGAGTGACGTGGCCCTTGTGTGCCATAAAGCAAGAAATGAACAGGTGCTTTAACTTATCACCTTCTTACTGAACTGTAGCTTCTGGGAATGCGTGTAGGCGTTGTCAAAGATCATTTAATGAAATGGATGATTACTGCGATGCCGCCATTTCATAAAGTGTTGATGTGACGTTAATCATCATAACTTCTGCGATCCCTCTTAACGATGCTGACGTCAACTTGTTTAACTATATATTCAAATGGGGATTATTGAAATTTTATCTGATTTAGCAAATATGAGAACCAGGAGAAAATTCCATTCTCGGAAGATTTCTGAAATTTTGAGGACCTTCGATGCTGCTGAAGCTTTGCTTCTTCTTGCAGGCTTGCCACCGGAAAGGGTTGCTGATAGGGGAGGATTTCTTGACACCGCTCCCTATTTATCTACAAGAGAAAATTTTTCCTCCCTTCGTATTAGAGGTGATAATGATGAAGGGGTTACCCGATTGTCGGCGACTGTTTTAACCCAACGTTTTCCGGTTGGTTGGAGGGGCAATTGTTCGATAGTGTATGAATGGCGTCGGAGTGATCGGTGTTCTGTAGCTCCGGCCGGAACTTAGATGGCATCTGTGGTGGGTGATGGCAACGAGTGGATTGTCGATCCTCACCCTTTGGAATGGTATGGTGAAGCAATATATACTTCTGCAGAGGTGTTGGCCATGTTTCTGGGTGTTTAGTTTGTTTACTTTGTAACTACTGTTTTGATACACTGCTGTGCTTTGTATATTTTGCTAATGTGCTTTGTTGCACAAGTAACTTTTTGATGCACAACTGTGCATATAGATTTTTGCTATTGCGTTTGGTACGCAAGTAACTGTTTTGAATATATTATGTGTTTGGATTACAATGTCTTGCATGTGTATAATTACTTTGTTTAGGTAAAGAGAATAAAGATGGTATTGAGCTCATGTGTGAACGTAGGTCTGGATTGTATGCGGGACTTGTATCCGTTAGACCGTTCATGAGACTTATAATGTTTTACCATAGTGTTTTCGTGCATACCAAAAGGAATTACATGCATTTTGTAATAAACAATAGAACATATAAGGGTAAGCTTTATATTGATAAGGCGCGGGGCAAATGGATACAAAGTGAATAATTAGAATAATTATGTTGCCTGCGTATGTGTTCAGCTATTGTGTGAGATGGGTAGGCTGGTTACATGTAGCACCTGCGCAGTTGTTGCGCATTCCAGGTGCGTGGTACATCCGTTCCATCGAGCCTTTTTAAAGTATATGCGCCTTTACCTAGGACTTCATGGATGATATATGGTCCCTCCCATTTAGGCGCTAGTTTTCCTAGTTTCTCCGCGTTGGACGCCTCATTGTCGCGCAGGACGAAATCCCCTGGGACAAAGGTGCAAATACTTACCCGAGCGTTATAATACTTCTCTAACTTTGATTTATACCTGGCTTTTGCAAAGGCCAGGCGAAGCTGTGTTCAATTCTTTGAACCATTTTTGCAAGTCCTCTGATGCGAAGTTTGTACCGTTATCAGAGATGATGCGTAATGGTAACCCAAATCGGCAAATAATGTGCTCCCAGATGAATTTGCAAATTACCATGGCCGTAGTCGATGCGAGAGCCTTCGCTTTTACCCATTTGGTAAAGTAGTCTACTGCTACTACTGTGAACTTAACTACGCCGGGCACATCGGGGAAAGGGCCGACGAGGTCGATGCCCCATTGCTGAAAAGGCCAGGCTGAAGTAACTGGGACCAGAAGGTTCTTTGGGCGGAGCGTTTTTGGGGCATGGCGCTGACATGCCGCACACTTGCGCAATAGTTCCACTGCATCTATGTCCATACCTGGCCAATAATATCCTGCATTCATAATTTTTGCAACTACCATGCGCGGTCCTGCGTGGATTCCACATAACCCCTCATGAATTTCGCGGACTAAATATTGTGCATTAGTCTTATCTACGCATCGTAAAAGTGGACCCATGAATGATTTGCAGTATAAGATATCGTCCGCCATTTCGTAGTTCAATGCTTTGTGTTGTATTTTCCTGGCTTCCGCCTTTCCTTTTGGAAGTATCCCATGTTGCAAGTATGTAATGATTGGGGACATCCAGGATGGATTCCTGACCTCTATGATGTTCACTTGTCTTAAGGGAACAGATGGGTTAGATAGTACCTCGATGCGGACTTCTTTCGCAAGGTGTCTGAAGCTTGTAGCAGCCAGTTTGCTTAGCGCGTCTGCGTGTTTATTTTCACTTCTGTTGATGTGGACTATCTTGAAGGTTTGAAACTGGTTGATGAGGATTCTTGCTTGTTCCAAATATAGAGCCATGGCTTCGCCTTTAGCATCGTAATGGTCGTTGACTTGTTCTGCTACTAATTTGGAATCGACATGTGCTTCGAGGTTCTTTGCTCCCATCTTAAGTGCTAGACGGAGGCCCGCAAGAAATGCTTCGTATTCTGCCTCATTGTTAGTACTTTTGAAATCCAGGCGAATTGGTATGTTAACTCATGGTTGTCGGGGCTAACCAGGCGAAGACCTGTGCCTGCACCATCAGCGTTTGAGGCGCCATCTGTGTGTAATGTCCAAACCCTGTCATCGAAGACTGGGGTAGGGTTTTGGATTGCCTCACATTCTTAGATTTTGTCGATGGGAACTTCGGTGACAAAGTCTGTTAAGACTTGTCCCTTAATAGTTGGTCGAGGTTTGTAGAAGATGTTGTATTCGCCTAACTCGATAGCCCACTTGGCCAACTGCCCCGCAACATCTGGCTTAGACAAAATTTGTCCTAGATGATAATTTGTAAGGACGGTGATGACGTGTCCAGAGAAATATCATCGCAGCCTTCGGGACGCGTGAACAAGTGCAAGGACGAGTTTTTCTATCATAGAATAGCGCGTCTCTGGTCCAGTTAACATTTTGCTGATGTAGTATATCGGAGTTTGAACGCCATCCCTTTCTACCATTAGTACCGCACCGACTGCTACTTCTGCTGCGGATAGATATAGGATTAATGGTTCCTCCTTTCGTGGTGCTGTTAAGGTTGGTAATTGGATCAGACACTCCTTTATTTGTTGAAAGGCTTTCTCCGCTTCTGGTGTCCATTGGAAATGACTCTTTTTGGCGCAGTTGCGCAACGTGCTGATGAATGGGTAAGATTTGGCAGCGTGATTTGCCAAAAATCTGTTAAGTGCTGCTAAGCGACCAGCAAGGCGTTGCATTTCTTTAACTGTTGCTGGCGATGGCATCAGTTGAATGGCTTCTACTTTCTCTGGATTGACCTTGAAGCCGTCTCTGGTTACTATGAACCCTAGGAATTTGCCTTCCTCCATTCCGAAGGAACACTTTGTTGGATTCAGCTTTAGATTGACGTTGCGCAAGGAGTCAAAAGTGCGCTGAATGTTTGCAAGCATGGACTCTTCTTCTTGGCTCATGATAACGAGGTTATCCATGTAAACTTCCACTGTTACGCCAATATCTTCTCCAAAGACTCTATCCATCAACCGTTGGTAAGTAGCCCCTGCGTTGCGGAGACCAAAAGGCATTTTCGTGTAGCAAAAAATACCTTTGTCTGTGCGGAAGGCCGTTTTATCTTCGTCTTCCTCCTTCATTTGCACTTGATGGTAACCTTTATAGCAGTCTAGAAAACACTTCCAGCGGAAGGATGCTAGAGAATCGACTTTCTTGTCTATTTCTGGGAGGGTGTAACAGTCTTTTGGGCAGGCCTTGTTGAGGTCTTTGAAGTCGACACACATGTGCCACCCGCCGTTGTGCTTCTGCACCATTACTGGGTTGGCTACCCAGGTTTGATATTGTACTTCGCGCAGGATCCCAGTGTTAAGTAATTCTGTTACTTGTTTGTTCATTGCGTCTGCTTTTTCTGCGCTGAGACTGCGCCTTCCTTGCGCGACTAGTTTTGCCAAAGGTCGGATATTTAAGCAGTGCTGTGCTATGTCTCTCGGTACTCCAGTCATGTCTACCGGGGACCAGGCGAAGATACCCATGTTGTTAGATAGGAGTACTTTTAAATTTATACGAATTGCCAGTGAGATGGCGTGTCCTAACAAAATGGTTTGTTCAGGATATTCCTCGTTGAGGACCCATTTTTCTGGTTCGTTTGATGTTGACAATTTGGTGACTTTTGCCGGTGGCTCATCGTCCATATACATCACTTCTTTGCTGGAATACAAAATTGCTACCCCGGTTTCCGTCGATAAACCGCAAGCGGCATGTGGTATGGAGGTAATCATGCTGAACTCTCTCTGAGATCGTCTCCCTAATAATACATCATGACGCGATGTTGCTGGCATAATCATAAAATTGACTGTGACAGTGCGTGAGTGTTCTTCGTCTGAGAGGGTCACAGGAAAAGCGATTTGACCCAGCGGAAAGACAACTTCGTTGTAGAAACCAGTGAGAGGAAAATCGACTGGTTTTAAGCGTGCCTTATCCTCTGGGTCCAGTTGCTTGAAACATTGCTCATAAATTATATCCATGGAACTTCCTAGATCTATAAACATATAATCAGTTCGGTAATGGCCGAAGATACCAGTGATGATTACTAGGCGTTCTTCTTGAGGACCTCCTAGGACGACAGGGAAGACTACCTGTTGCTCTCGCCAATGCTGATTGTGGCTTCGTTTGTGCGGTCTTCGCGAGGGTCCTCCTTGTATCATATTTATCTGTTGCGCTTTGGCTTCCTGGTGATTGGTATCTTCTGAATTTTGTTCCACATATCCTTGGCTACTAAGTTGGATGTCCCACTGACGGGCTGACTGTGGGTCCAACGTTGAAGTGCCGGATCTTCTCTTGTGTTCTTCTTGAGCATTAGACCTGTTGTACAACAACTCAGATCTGACGTTTTGTGCAAAAAATTGGTTCATGGCGTTCTGGAATCTGGTGAACCAGTACTCTAGAGTTTCCTCTGGGAGTAGATCTGGGCGATTATGAACTCCTGTTTGCACAACAGAGCTCTTTCCCTTCGGATAATTGCCGGTGCTGTCTACTTTGCCCATGATTCCGTCGATCTGAATACCCTGGGTTGCATTACCCTTGGTTTCAGATCGAGGACTTGATGGGTGAATTGACGAGTTCTCTGCCATGGGAAACAGAGAATTATGAGAAAATGAATCGAAACGAGAAAATGTGAATAGAAACTGAGAAATCGGTGGGCGCCAATGAAGAAACACTGGTTTAATTGACCGGAATCAATTGAACCAGGGGGTTTGAATCTGCATAAAAGGGTTAGGTCTTCTCGTTTGATTCAGGGGTGAGTGATCTCCTTCTTCGAACAACAACCTCAACACAAACAACCGTTAGACTCGCCACGGGGAGAAAGGGGGATTCTCCTCGTGACCACCCTCCGGCGTGAGAATAAGTACAGGTTTTGATGATGAAGAAGAAGTGATAGTAAAGTGAAGTAAGAGTAACTTGAAGAATAATACCTGGATTATCCTTTATTTATAGCCGAAGCTTGGGCGGGAAAATTTGTTGATCGAAAAGATGACGGAAATGTAACGGAAAGTAATTTCCGTAAGCGGTTATGTTTCCCACCGTTAATCACTAACGGGTGTGAGGGCACACGGATCGTGGTCATGATCAACGGCTAGGGTGATGCCACGTGGAAAGTGGGCAAGTGTGGATTTTCTTTCAATTTGGTGCCATCATCGTGACTTTGAGGAGTGCCTAGGATGATGCCACGTGGCTATTCGGTTATAACCGAATGGTTGTGCATGATAAAGCCTTCTAGAAGGATTATAGCTGTAATCCTATGTGGCCCTTCTTCATGCTATTTCTGTTATGACAGAAGTTATTTAAGTCAGAGTGACTTTTGTGCGGAGATATCGGTTAGGATTTTATCCTAACTGTTGCATGAGGGCTTGTACAAGGATTTATTAGTCCCCTTTTGGTGCACGGATGTTAACAACTGTTTCTTCTTTTTAAGTTCTCTTTTAGAACCAATGCGTGGCCGCGCAAGGTTCATTCTAAAGAGAACTTATTGACGAGGTTGTGGTATGGTCTCAAGCACCTGTGCAAGTTTTTGGGACCTTACCCCTTCAACGGGTTATGTCAATAAATTAACCACTATTCGATTAATGATTCCATACCTGACCAAGGGGTAATATTTTACCATATCCCAAGCCCGTATAAGGGAAAATAAGTTAAAAGTATTTACCTGAGCTTTAAAATGCGAGATTTGTTTACTCAGCCGTATAATCTAATCAAACTAGTGCAAGTAGCTTTTACCAGGGCTCCTAATTTGGAACGAAGGTTTTATTAACGTATTAGATTACTAACGGGTCTTATTTAAGTTGTAAACTTTGACCGGTTAGTTTAAAGAAGGATTTACGGTACGAAATGCTAGATTAAGCGATGACTGGATTGGAATGTAGTTTAGACCCAACAAGTATGAAGACTTGTATAATATGGGTAAACTAAATACATTCTGGATTTTGAAGTAAAAATGATAAGGTTTAACTCGTTTCGGTAAACTTATGTAAACTAGTTACGTAAGCCTAACCGTACGTATATAGGCGATAACGAGTAACCGGGTAGGTCATGAACAAGTTCCATATGCCAATATACTTTAAACAGGTTATAATATCAGTAGGATATCAACTTGTATGCCCGTCAAGGTTTAAAAATCAAATTATGCCTCATAAGGGCGTTTTGGTCATTTTACGACGTAAAAAGGGAACTTGCGTATAATCTGATGTTACGACCATAAACATTCTGTGAAAACACTTTATTTATGATATAATATCAGTATGATATCAAACATATGTGTGTTTTATAGTTTAAAACCAAAGTATGCTCCGCTGGGGCATTTTGGTAATTTCACACATAGTTTTGAAGGCTAATTTGGGAATCTGAGTTTATACCATATACCTATTGTAAAAATATTCAAAAGGATTTATAAAATCAATAGGTAACAAGTCTTGATTGGTAGTTATGGTTTAAAACCATACTACGCGCCGAAACGGTGTTAAAATCGTTAAATGACGATATGTGCGATGTTTAAGGAAAACTGATGTTATGACAAAGTCTACATGACTAAAATATGTTAATTAATATAACATATCAGTAACAAAAAGGTTTTGCATGAAAATTATGCTTTTAAATCATTTTAGGTGCAAAAAGGGCATTATCATCATTTAAGGACGTAATTCAAGAACGTATGCGTAAACTCAGTTTGTAAACTGAATGAACATCCAAAATTATCCTAATTATGATATCACATCAGTAGGCAATGAGTTTGGTATGAAAAATTATGCTTAAAACTGATCTACGCGCATAAAGGGCATTTTGGTCAATTTAAAGCATAACTTATGATTTTTCACGAAAACTCAGTTTTTGATCAGGTTCATAACATCGAAATATGTTAAACATGTTAACATATCAGTACCTAAGTTGTTTGAAAGCTTATTGGTGTCTAAAACTGTTGGGATTGAACCCTACCAAAGGAACAGATAATGAAAGCCAAAACCGGATCACAATAGTGGACTCACAATAAGCAACAGTTTACTATAAGCTTTCCCCTTCACTGTGGCTCCAACATCTGCTATACTCCAAAGTACTGCTTCTATCAACATCTGCTGACCTACAACTGTTGTTCTATTCAAGGACTGATGAAGACTAAAAGCCCTGCTGTTCAATCTGCTGCCTTGAGTCAAGCACTGCTGATCATGACAAGTACTGCTGGGTTCACATCAGTAGAATGATGCAGCAGCAGTTTTATTCATCTCGTGTAATGTAATGCAATATCAGTAGTTAGTAAAGCAGTAGTTGTATAGATCAGTAGATAGAGTTTCTTAGGTTGTTAGATGTCACTTTCATGGTGACGTCAGCTTTGATGCATCAGTGGTTTGGATTGTCTATAAATGTAACAGTACTCTATACTGTTACATTTGATCGATTTGGGTGAGTTCTTTTCCTCAATTCAATCCTTTCATCTTGAACAACCAACCTTGGAGCATCAGGCTGAGGGGGAGCTTAGTATTGTAAGCATGCTTGTAATATTTTGATTTGCTTTGTAATCTTTCAACTGATGAAAAGCATCTGTTTATCAAACTATTCTCTTCCTTGGATTGTGTTTACAAAAGTTTGTACTCATTTCCGCTACACTTTACATTGTTTTATATCCATTGATTTGTCAAATTCTTACAAACAATCATAATCATGACAGCCTCCGATCCTAACAATTGGTATCAGAGCCTGGACAGTCAAATTCGATCTAACAATCTATTTGACATAACAGTTCAACTCAAAATTCATTGATACTAAGGTTGATTGTATTTAGTTGAAAAACAGAGCAAGTGAAATCATGTTCAAAATGATGAATCTGATTCTCTGTAAAACAACCAAGATGTCATAAAAATCACAAATCTCAAACAACTAATGATATCATGCACAAATCACTCATAGTCCCCAGATCTGGAAACTTATCTGGTAACTATGATATGTTTATCTTCATTCAAAATTGATTTCAACTGTTGTTATGAATTTGTGATGATTTCATCATGTTTTATGCTATAGTATGAACCTCAAATTAACAAAACCTATGTTCATAATAAACATTAGTGTTTTGCTAACTCAGAAAGAGGGAAATAAAACTTTAGTCATGAAATCTTATGTGTTAAAAGGCAGGTTGAGAATCCTCAAAAGGACAAAATCAACTCTGTTAAAACACATGAAGAAAATCTGGGGTCAAAACTGTCCAAATCATATGTAATGTGAGAATTGGTAATAAAACATGTACAAATGTAGCCAGATCTCTCAAAACATTGCTGAAAATGATTTTGGATTGAGGATTCTTTCATAAAAACCTCCCAGTAAGTATTTTATTACTTATGAATGGGAAGGGTAAAAAGGGAAGAAGAAAATGAACAAAACTCAAAAGTGTGCTTATCTCAAAACTCTTGAAAACAAAAGAAAAGGAGTATAAGCATAAAACACTTATGAGGTCAAAGTTGGGTAAACAGTGGTCATCATGCAACTGTGTGCTTTCATCAAATACAGGAATCGTTCGGGTAACAATGGCATCTCCAGTGATTGACCTTAAAAGAAGTATTTACAATCAATTGTCAAGAAAATTTGAGAATGATATGATCATGTTTCTTACTTGAAAAGCTGTCAGATCCTTTTGATGTTATTTTCAAAACATCCTTTAACTATTTCTTAAGGTGTTTTTCTCAAATAAAACCGGATATATTACCTCATTTTTTTAATAATATATTTTGGACTTTTACTCATTTTTGATAGTAAAAGTTTCCTCACCGGTCAGGATATAATTTCCTTATTTTTGTGTGAAATTTCTATCCCTAAATCTAATCAGAAGGAAATGGTACACATGTCAAGGTCATGTCAAGCTCAAGTTAGTTTATCATTAATCAAAAATTGATTGTAAAATGATTTTGAAACACTAAGATACTCATATTCTAATTGAAATAATTAGACATAAAATGAGTAGCCTTAGTTGAAAAGTCTTCATCTCTGGGATGCTAAACCACTGTCAGGAATAATGAACATGTGGCAAAGCCTTTAACAAAGATTTCTGAGATAACTACTGGCAATTTAAACTTGAGAATTTACATCCAAAATGTAAATTGTTGAGTATAGCATTTCTGAAACTAAATAGATGCTGGACATGATATTGTGTATACACAAGACAAAATCAATTCCTACATCTGAACAAGCAGATGCTAACATTATTTGTCAAAAGTTAAAACATTGCTGCACTAACAGTTGTTGTACTAATGGTCTTCATTTTTCTACCACTGTTCTCCCTTAACTGCTGTCGTGTCTTAACATCTGCTCCCTAATATCTGTTGTGACAACTCGTATTCGAACCCGTTTTTTTTGTAATAAATGTAACGTATGTGGTCATGAGAACTTTGATGTATTGAATGCTATTGTACTATATGTGTTGCGTGTATGTATGATAAACACACATAACCCGAACCACACAACATATATCACTCGCACAAGGCCATTGGGCCGTGATGTTTGCAACCGAACCTTAAGGCGGCCCATGTTTGGGGTCGGCCCATTCACTACCCGTAAACACTTGAGAGGTGTTTACTATCTCACTTTTCATCAAACACTCCACACTCACAAACCCTAGACTTCCTCTCTCTCTCTCTCTCTCGTTTTGCTTGGAACCCGACGGCAGCCCCTCCCCACTCGAAGCTTTTCACATCGGTTCATCCAACCCATTCAAACATCACGGTTAGTGTCTATTGTTTGCTTGTTCTTTGATTGTATGGTAATGATGATTATGATCTATGTGTTTCATATGATGTTTGATAATAATGTCCTTGTTAATCGGCTACCATGATGTTTATGTGTATGAAGATGTCGATCGGCTGCCATATGTTGATTCGGATTGTTTGGTGATGATTGTTAGATTGACTATTATGTTAAGTTTCGGATTATTGCACAAAGATTTGGATCGGATAGTTTGAATGTTCTTGTTATTCGGATTAGGGTTCTTATGATTTAGTTTAAATTGCCTTGTTTGATCAATAATTGGTTGGTTTAGAAACTGTTGGTGTGATTGATTATCATAAAATAAGGAAACTGTTAATCTAGGTCAAACACATTAAATTGGGTTTGGTAAATGATTGCATGAAACTAGGAAATTGTAACTAATCATACAAGCCCCTTGATCGTACAAGGGACTTCGGTCGCACAAGTATAAACGCACAAAAGAATGTGAGCGCACAAGACGATCCAGTCGCACAAGGTTCACTGGATCGCACAAACTGCAACGATTGGGCCGGATGTATGGGCTGGTCTGGTTCAATCGCACAACCCATTGGATCGCACAACCCATCCAGTCGCACAAGGCTACTGGATCGCACAAATGGTATGTTGCTTAACTATTGGGCCGGACAAGCCCAACTACGATCGCACAATCCGTTCGGAAAGCACAAGGTTGTCCGGTTCGCACAACACTTGTATGTTATGTTATTTGGGCCAAGAATAGGTTATTGGGCTGTTATGTTGTTGGGCCAGGATATGAGGATCGCACAACATGTTGTGGATCGCACAACATGTTGGGCCTACTATCTTTTGGGCTTGGTTATTTAAATCGTTCGAGTATGAATATGATATGCTCTTGACTGTTAACGTACCAAACGTGCTGCCATGAACTTTACGTGCTTGTGACTTGTTAGTCTATGTGTAAACATACGTGCATTACTTGAGACAAAACCTGACTTGTGTGGTAACCCTGTTAGGACGTGATTGACCATTCTTAATTCAAGTAACTCTGTTATAACCTGCCGAGCAATCCCAGGTGAGTTCATTGCATTTTCTCAAGCATGCGTCCCGGTGGTTTGGGACAACGGGTAAACATTTGGAAGGGAAACATTGGGTAAACAACTTAATCGGTTTTGGTTATTGCCTGGAGGGCAATGGGGGTAATTAGTTGATAGCGCTATTAGGTGGGAAACCTCACACCGGGCCGTAAGGACGGGCGTGAACTAATTATCTGGATAGGGCTATGGTTGTTAGAGGCACACTCCTCGGATACATATGGGCACACTCCCTAGGGTATCTAACGATGGCAACATAGTAAACAAGGGGTAACCACTCCCCGGATACACATGGGCACACTCCCTAGGGTATCTAACATGAGCAACAGCGTAACGCAACATTGTATCGCATTAACATACATCTGGTAACTCAACACGTTAACAAAACCTTGAACTCACCAGCGTAGTCTGACACACTTGTTGCATGCTTGTAGGTCGTTAACTTTGGGAACATGGACTTGCTATCTGGGCGTGCTGGAGTGGTCATGGATCGAAGCTACTGGATCATTTATAATGGATACATTGGTTTTAAGTTTATTTGAAAAAATTACTAAACGACTTATCATATGCTTCCGCTACATAACACTTGTGAATTGATATTGCGTTTGACATTTAATCTTGGCTATTAATGACATGTTCTATTTAAGTATTTACTATTGGTTCAATGTGATTGGTGGCTCAGACTCTGATGTGTAACACGCCTCGCGGGGTTTCCGCAGGTGGTATTTTGGGGGTGTTACAGTTTGGTATCAGAGCCACTGGTTATAGTGAACTAGGTTTTAAAACGTTTTGTAAAACCAGACTATAACCAAACAACTTCGAAAATCGATCATGACACTCAGCTCCAGATTGCAAGGTTCGTTTCTCTCTCACTTTATACATTATTTATTTAGCAGTCACACATTCACAACGCATATTGACTGAAACATTAAACACCATAGTGACTTGATAGTGTGACACTACCCTTCGACTCATGTGCACCATAGACCTGTGATACCATCTGTTATATTGTTTGAACGGGGAAAACTTTGAGCGCAAGCTAAGAAGCACTGAGATAAGCATGCAAATTGCCTTATTATTATGGGTGCACACTTAATAATAACGTGGGGTGCATGCAAGTCCCAGTGAGGCTTATCGAGCGTGAGAAGGGTTTTGCCTTACTATGTGTAAACTTGGTAGTACGTAGATACGAACATGCTACTTGATTTCCATCTCGTTTCGATTTCCTGAATCGGTTCATCTCCATATATAGAATCATGAGTGGACGAGGACACGGACGTGGTAACATCAACATGACTCAGGCTGAGTTGACTGACCTAATCAATACCCGCGTGGCTGAGGCTTTAGCAGCCTATCAAGCTGGTACGGAATGTACCAAGTACTCTTTACTCTTATACCACGTACACGTCTTTTCATTCCTATAATGTGTTTCCTCTCGATATTTAGGTCAACAAGCGCAACCTCAACCTAACCAGCCTGCGTGTACATTCAAAATGTTTATGGACTGCAAGCCACAGACCTTCACCGAGACTGAAGGGGCTGTGGGACTTCTAAGATGGTTCGAAAAAGCAGAGTCTGTGTTTGCTATCTGTAACTGTCCCGCTGGGACAGGGTGAAATATGCTGCGGGTACCTTGGCTGATGGTGCCCTTACATGGTGGAACGCCCAAGTACAGTTGTTGGGCATCGAGGCAGCGAATGCCACAACTTGGGAAGACTTTAAAGAACTGATCAGGGAGGAGTACTGCCCTCGGGACGAGGTTCAGAAGCTGGAAAACGAATACTACGACTTGAAGATGGTTGGATCTGAAGTCGAAGCGTATGTGAAGCGATCGTATGAACTGGCCGACATGTGCCCAAACTTGTCCCGGCCTATGTCTCGGAGGATTGAGTTATTCATCAAAGGGTTGCCTCCGCGTGTGAAGAGCTTGGTCACTGCAGCCCATCTCAATGATTTGACACAGATCGTTCGTCTAACTCACAAGATTGTGGATCAAGAGGTGGAAAGCGAATCGTTACCCCCGCGTATTTCGGCCACTACTACTGCTACACCTACTGCCACTGCGTCCGCTAATGATAACAAGCGGAAGTGGAGTGATTATGACAAGGCATCCAGTGCTGGCCAGACTCAGAAAAGGCCAGACAACAGCAACCGCAACATCAGCCAGTCGTCTTCTGTCAATCAAGGCCAGGGAAGTGGCCACAGCCAGGGTTCGTATGCAGGGAAGAAGCCACGATGTAACAAGTGTGGCTATCATCATTTCGGGTCGTGTAATCGGAAGTGTGACAGGTGTGGTAAGGCGGGCCATGAGGCCAGGGATTGTAGGGCCCTACAGCCTAAGCACCAGCAGCAACAAAACCAGCAGAATCAGAGGCAACAGGGACAAGCACCCCAGCAGAACCAGGGTTTTAGGAAGGGGTGCTACCAGTGTGGTGACGAGGGCCACTTTAAGCGGGATTGCCCTCAGTTAAACCAGAACGCTAACGATAACAACCGCCCGAATAACAACAATGCTGGAAACAACAACAACAACAACGGCAACAACGGGGGTAATGGTGCTCGGGGCAGAGTGTTTCAGCTTGGAGCAGGGGATGCCAGGAATGACGGCAACGTTGTAACTGGTACGTTTCCTGTTAACAATCGTATTGCTTCTGTATTATTTGATTCGGGTGCCGATTGGAGTTATGTGTCCCTAGAGTTTAGTCAACGATTAGGGATAACCCCAACACCTTTAGAGGTTAAACAAGTAGTGGAACTAGCAGATGGTAAAACGATAGAAGCCTCAAATGTCCTTTTTGGATGCAAACTAGATCTCGTGGGTCAGGTGTTTGACATCGACCTCCTTCCCGTTACGCTCGGTAGTTTTGACATAGTGGTAGGCATGGATTGGTTGTCTAAGCACCAAGCAGAAATTCTGTGTAAGGAGAAGATTGTGCGTATTCCTCTCCCTGATGGAGAGTCACTGTTAGTTCAAGGACATCGTAGTGGGACGATGGTTGGGATTATCACGGCCATGCGTGCACAACAGTATCTACAAAAGGGGTATCCTGCACTGTTAGCGTTAGTTACCAACGCCCAGTCTGAAGAGAGTAAGATCGAGGATCTACCAGTGGTGCGAGAATTCGCTGATGTATTCCCAGAGGAGCTACCAGGGTTACCTCCTCACCGTCAAGTAGAATTTCAGATTGATCTTGCACCGGGAGCGGCTCCAATTGCTCGAGCTCCTTACCGGTTAGCACCTGGAGAGTTACAGGAACTGTCCAATCAATTGCAGGAGTTGTTGGATAGGGGTTTCATTCGACCCAGTTCTTCGCCTTGGGGAGCCCCAGTTCTGTTTGTAAAGAAGAAAAACGGGTCATTTCGTATGTGTATCGACTATCGAGAACTCAACAAGGTGACCATTAAGAACCGCTATCCATTACCACGCATCGACGACTTGTTTGACCAGCTGCAAGGGTCAAGCTTCTATTCCAAAATCGACTTAAGATCGGGGTATCACCAGGTAAGGGTTAGGGAAGAGGATGTTCCCAAGACGGCTTTTCGAACGCGCTACAGACACTATGAGTTTTTGGTCATGCCGTTTGGATTGACCAATGCACCAGCGGTTTTCATGGATCTCATGAACCGCGTATGTAAGCCATATCTCGACGAGTTCGTTATAGTGTTTATTGACGACATCTTAGTCTATTCCAAGAACAAGGAAGATCACGAGCGTCACCTACGTCTCATCTTGGAACTCTTGAGAAGGGAGCAGTTGTATGCGAAATTTTCTAAGTGCGACTTTTGGATTCGAGAAGTGCACTTCCTTGGGCATGTGGTTAACGAGAAAGGGATACATGTGGATCCTGCGAAGGTGGATGCAGTTAAAATTGGGCGGCACCAAAGACTCCGTCTGAGGTGCGATAATTTCTTGGTCTCGCAGGGTATTACCGAAGGTTCATTAAAGATTTCTCGAAAATCGCGCAACCTCTCACCTCGCTGACACAGAAGACCACAACGTACTCTTGGGGAACGAAGCAGGAAGAGGCCTTCCAAGTTCTGAAGCAGAAACTTTGCAGTGCACCGATCTTGTCCTTACCAGAGGGCACCGAAGATTTTGTGGTATGTTGTGACGCGTCAATTCAGGGTCTCGGTTGCGTGTTGATGCAACGCGAGAAGGTAATAGCTTATGCTTCTCGTCAGCTGAAGGTGCACGAGAAGAACTACACGACACACGACTTGGAGTTAGGAGCGGTGGTATTTGCGTTGAAGATTTGGAGACACTATCTGTACGGTACCAAATGCACCATCTACACCGACCATAGGAGTCTCCAGCACATCTTCGACCAGAAAGAATTGAATATGCGACAACGACGATGGGTGGAATTATTGAACGATTATGAATGTGCCATCAAGTATCATCCGGGCAAGGCGAACGTTGTAGCTGACGCCCTCAGCAGAAAGGATAATGCACCTAGGCGTGTGCGAGCATTGCAACTCACGATCCAGTCCAACCTTCCCTCCCAGATACGAGACGCTCAGTTAGAAGCGTTGAAACCAGAAAACGTTCAAGCTGAAGCTTTACGCGGCTCGAGGCAATGACTAGAACGGAAGGGAGACGGTGCTTACTACGTAACTGGACGCATTTGGGTCCCACTCTTTGGCAACTTACGAGAACTTGTAATGGAAGAGGCACATAAGTCACGCTACTCTGTACATCCTGGATCAGATAAGATGTACCACGACTTGAAAACTACCTACTGGTGGCCCAACATGAAGGCTCATATAGCAACCTATGTCAGCAAATGTTTGACTTGTGCTAAAGTCAAAGCAGAACATCAAAAGCCCTCAGGTCTACTGCAGCAACCAGAGATACCCACCTGGAAGTGGGAACAGATCGCTATGGATTTTGTGACGGGATTACCTAGAACTCAGGCGGGGAACGATACCATTTGGGTGATTGTTGATCGCCTCACGAAGTCAGCACACTTCTTAGCAATCAAGGAAACAGACAAGTTTTCTCAGCTGGCAGCAGTGTATCTTAAGGAAGTGGTTTCTAGGCATGGAGTGCCAACTTCTATCATTTCAGACCGTGATCCGCGTTTCACTTCAGAGTTATGGCAGTCAATGCATAAATCGTTTGGTTCCCAACTCGACATGAGTACCGCTTATCACCCACAGACGGATGGTCAAAGCGAGCGCACCATCCAAACACTCGAAGATATGCTTCGGGCATGCGTACTCGACTTTGGAAAAGGATGGGAGAAGCACCTACCGTTGATAGAATTCTCCTACAACAACAGCTACCATTCAAGTATTAAGGCAGCTCCGTTCGAAGCACTGTACGGACGGAAATGTCGTTCACCTCTCTGTTGGCACGAGGTGGGTGATAGCCAGATCACAGGGCCTGAGTTTGTTCTTGAAGCATCAGAAAGCATTGTGCAGATCAGAAACCGTATGGCCGCAGCTCGCGATCGTCAGAAAAGCTACGCCGACAAGCGTAGTAAACCGTTGGAATTTGAAGTTAATGACCGTGTTATGTTAAAGGTTTCACCCTGGAAGGGTGTGGTGCGTTTTGGAAAACGCGGCAAACTAAACCCTCGTTATGTGGGACCGTTCAAAATTCTAGAACGAATTGGAAAAGTGGCCTACAGGATGGAATTACCTGCTGAGTTGGGTAATGTCCATGATGTATTTCACGTATCGCAACTAAAGAAGTGTTTGGTCGATGAAACACTAGTAGTACCATTTCAAGAGCTGAAGATAGACGACAAATTGCAGTTTGTCGAAGAACCAATTGAAATTATGGATCGGGAGGTTAAAGTTCGTAAACACAACCGCATACCGATTGTGAGAGTTCGTTGGAACTCAAGACCTGGTCCAGAGTTCACGTGGGAACGCGAGGACCAGATGAAACTTAAGTATCCACATTTGTTCCCCACAGATCAAGCAGAACCTAGCAAACTTAATGCTGAGGCAACTAGTGAATTTCGGGACGAAATTCCCATTCAAGTGGGGGATGATGTGACACCCCAGGAAAACTAGTGAACAATATAGCTTACGTTAGTGAGTGCGTACCAAATTTCGGGACGAAATTTCTTTTTAGTTGGGGATACTGTGACAACTCGTATTCGGACCCGTTTTTTTTGTAATAAATGTAACGTATGTGGTCATGAGAACTTTGATGTATTGAATGCTATTGTACTATATGTGTTGCGTGTATGTATGATAAACACACATAACCCGAACCACACAACATATATCACTCGCACAAGGCCATTGGGCCGTGATGTTTGCAACCGAACCTTAAGGCGGCCCATGTTTGGGGTCGGCCCATTCACTACCCGTAAACACTTGAGAGGTGTTTACTATCTCACTTTTCATCAAACACTCCACACTCACAAACCCTAGACTTCCTCTCTCTCTCTCTCTCGTTTTGCTTGGAACCCGACGGCAGCCCCTCCCCACTCGAAGCTTTTCACATCGGTTCATCCAACCCATTCAAACATCACGGTTAGTGTCTATTGTTTGCTTGTTCTTTGATTGTATGGTAATGATGATTATGATCTATGTGTTTCATATGATGTTTGATAATAATGTCCTTGTTAATCGGCTACCATGATGTTTATGTGTATGAAGATGTCGATCGGCTGCCATATGTTGATTCGGATTGTTTGGTGATGATTGTTAGATTGACTATTATGTTAAGTTTCGGATTATTGCACAAAGATTTGGATCGGATAGTTTGAATGTTCTTGTTATTCGGATTAGGGTTCTTATGATTTAGTTTAAATTGCCTTGTTTGATCAATAATTGGTTGGTTTAGAAACTGTTGGTGTGATTGATTATCATAAAATAAGGAAACTGTTAATCTAGGTCAAACACATTAAATTGGGTTTGGTAAATGATTGCATGAAACTAGGAAATTGTAACTAATCATACAAGCCCCTTGATCGTACAAGGGACTTCGGTCGCACAAGTATAAACGCACAAAAGAATGTGAGCGCACAAGACGATCCAGTCGCACAAGGTTCACTGGATCGCACAAACTGCAACGATTGGGCCGGATGTATGGGCTGGTCTGGTTCAATCGCACAACCCATTGGATCGCACAACCCATCCAGTCGCACAAGGCTACTGGATCGCACAAATGGTATGTTGATTAACTATTGGGCCGGACAAGCCCAACTACGATCGCACAATCCGTTCGGAAAGCACAAGGTTGTCCGGTTCGCACAACACTTGTATGTTATGTTATTTGGGCCAAGAATAGGTTATTGGGCTGTTATGTTGTTGGGCCGGGATATGAGGATCGCACAACATGTTGTGGATCGCACAACATGTTGGGCCTACTATCTTTTGGGCTTGGTTATTTAAATCGTTCGAGTATGAATATGATATGCTCTTGACTGTTAACGTACCAAACGTGCTGCCATGAACTTTACGTGCTTGTGACTTGTTAGTCTATGTGTAAACATACGTGCATTACTTGAGACAAAACCTGACTTGTGTGGTAACCCTGTTAGGACGTGATTGACCATTCTTAATTCAAGTAACTCTATTATAACCTGCCGAGCAATCCCAGGTGAGTTCATTGCATTTTCTCAAGCATGCGTCCCGGTGGTTTGGGACAACGGGTAAACATTTGGAAGGGAAACATTGGGTAAACAACTTAATCGGTTTTGGTTATTGCCTGGAGGGCAATGGGGGTAATTAGTTGATAGCGCTATTAGGTGGGAAACCTCACACCGGGCCGTAAGGACGGGCGTGAACTAATTATCTGGATAGGGCTATGGTTGTTAGAGGCACACTCCTCGGATACATATGGGCACACTCCCTAGGGTATCTAACGATGGCAACATAGTAAACAAGGGGTAACCACTCCCCGGATACACATGGGCACACTCCCTAGGGTATCTAACATGAGCAACAGCGTAACGCAACATTGTATCGCATTAACATACATCTGGTAACTCAACACGTTAACAAAACCTTGAACTCACCAGCGTAGTCTGACACACTTGTTGCATGCTTGTAGGTCGTTAACTTTGGGAACATGGACTTGCTATCTGGGCGTGCTGGAGTGGTCATGGATCGAAGCTACTGGATCATTTATAATGGATACATTGGTTTTAAGTTTATTTGAAATAATTACTAAACGACTTATCATATGCTTCCGCTACATAACACTTGTGAATTGATATTGCGTTTGACATTTAATCTTGGCTATTAATGACATGTTCTATTTAAGTATTTACTATTGGTTCAATGTGATTGGTGGCTCAGACTCTGATTTGTAACACGCCTCGCGGGGTTTCCGCAGGTGGTATTTTGGGGGTGTTACATCTGTCCACTGCTAAAAGTCAACCCCTGTCATAATTTTCCTTTGATAAGCACTGATGTTCAAAATCAGTGTTGTATCCACTGATATGCTATCCACTGATGTAGTAAAAACATCCACTGATGGTAAATATCACCCACTGCTTCATTTATTACCGTTGTAACCACTGATATTTGTTTCATCAGTGGCCCCCCCAAAACAACTGTCCTCCATTATTTACTCTTTCATCAGGGGTTGGCACGTGGTCAGTTTTTAGTCGTCAGATCATTATAACCGCTGCCACGTCAGTATTCATGTTTTCCCTAAAATAAAACCCTGATTAAACCCAAACAGGGGCTCACACTGTCGAATTGAATTCCAAAAAATTCTCTTCTCAAAGTAGTTTCCCACTCTTCTTTATAAAAACTTTCTTCGATCTTCTTCATCAAAAATGACGAAATCAAAATCGAAACCAAAATCAAAATCATCTTCCTCATCCGCTCCTAAAAACGCCACTCAAATGGCTGTTGAACCGAGCAAAATACCATTCAAAGCTCCTCACAACTACCTGGGTATTCTCACAAAACCTTCGTCCAACAACACCTTCGACACCATCATCAACACCTTATCTGCATCAAAGTACAAAACTTTGATAACAGCAGACGCTCCCATTTATCTTCAAACCTAGAGAGAGTTCTGGAAAAATGCTAACCTTGAAAAACAAGGTGACAGCGTCACAGCCATCAACTCCTCGATACAGGGTAAGAAGATTCAAATATCTCCACAATCCATTTCAGAAATCTTTAAAGTCGATGATTTGAAAGGTAAAAACTCATTTTCTAGAGACGAGTTGAAAAAGGATTTCATAAACAGGGGCTTTGCAGAGCAACCGAAAAGGGATACCTTACAAAAAGGTTATTTTCCTTCTGCACCCAGATTTTTATTTCACACACTGCTAATGTGTGTTTCTAATAAAACAACGTCTTTTAATGGAATACCAACAAAAATTCAATGCCTGGGGTATGCAATTTTAAACAATGAAAACTTTAATTACTCCCAGGAAATATTTGATGATTTGGTAAAAAACGTTGATAATAAGGCATTTCTGCTCTTTCCAAGATTTTTAAGCTACTATTTTGAACAAAAATTTGTAGAGAAAGATGCAGATTTGCCCAAACAAGGTGCCTCTTTTAAAATAAACTACTTAATACCTGAAACATTCTCTAGAATGTTGGCACCAATAAAAACAAAAGCAGAGGTGCCTGAGCAGAATTTAGCAGATGAAACTGCTCCTCAGGTATCTGTTGCTGAGCCCACTGCTCCAGGTGATCAAAGCAGCACACCCACTGTTTTGAAACCCACACCTGCCACCACAAAAAGAACCAAAAAGAAAACATCCAGAAAGCCCACCAAACCCAAACCAAAGGCAACTCTGGAAGATGAGATCCCAGAGTCAATGCCAGTGACAACACAAAAGTCACCAATAACCACTGCTGCTACTTCTTCCCCATAGCAGATGGAAGAAAGATCTCAACCCTTGCCTCAAACTCCTCTTACATCCTCACAAAAGGATCAGGCTGTAAGCACAGGGACCCCACAATATGAAGCTCTGGACCCACTCGGATCCATCTTCCACAGTCCTAATCCCAAGGACATGTCTCTTTCAACCCCTTTACCCTCACCCCACATAATATCACCATCCACTATACCCTTGTTGCATGCAGCTGATGATACTCAGACACAAACCAGTTCCTCTCAAACACCTATCACTGAGAGTATACTTCAACAGGTGACTGGGTCTGATGTTGACATTTCTGTAATCCCAGCAACAACTGAGGAGGTTACACTGCAGGAGTTATAAGTAACTCCTGTTAGTAGTTCAAGCGGAGCAGCAACTACAAATGTTGGATCAATAGATCTGCAAGTGGGCAGTTGTTTCATTAGTAAGACTCCCTTGAAGGAAATTTCTACAATAACACCTATGATAACCACCAGTGAGTATGTATTGCCCTCTGGTACCCTCAAAAGGTTATCTAGTGTTGAAGAAAGAAATCCCCAGTACCAAGAACAAGGGGCATTAATGAATGACTTCTGGTATTCAGTTCCAAAGTCACACATTGGTACAACCACTGCTGGTGGGGATTCAGATGATCCTGTTAATTCAGGTGATGATTCAAAATATCAGGAATTGACGGGCAGGGTCGAAAACCTTGAAACCTCTGTTGCTGAAATAAAAGATATGGTGCAGCAGCTGTTAAAAGCTCAGAAAGCCCAATCCACTGCTCCTCCTGCTCAAGCACCTGCTCAACATGCACCTGCTGCAAATGAGTTATGGAATATGTTCCAACCACTGCTGGAAAGACAAAAGCAGATGGCAGATCAGCAGCATGCTATACATGTTCAAAAGCTGACAAATATTGTGGAATCAAGATTCAAGGATACTCAGGCAGACATTAAAGCTATAAAGGCTCACATTCAAAGTGCCTCTGGAAAGGTTCCCTCCACTGTTCTCTTCATGAATGAACCCTTCTCAGATAATGCCAAAAAGGGGGAGAAGATCAAGTGGAAGAAGAAGGGAATTGATGATGGTATATATGTTGAGCCAGAAAATAGCCAAAATAAAACTGCAGTATCAACACACACCACATTACCACACACCACTACAACTACTGCTCCACCACCATCTGTGCCTACAGCACCAAAACCATCATCACAATCAAAATCTGCCACCCCATCATCACCTCCTGCCAAAATGCAGAAGACAACAGATGTTACAACATCTGTTGTAATAGCAACAGTGGTTGGAACACCAGTTGTTTCAACTGCTGTTGGTCAATCACTCCTCACCATTCAAACCCCTGCTCAAAAGCAGAAGATATCTGCTGATACATCAGTAGTTGTAATGACAACAACAATTGACACACCAGTTGTTTCAACCACTGTTAGTCAACCATCCACCACTGCTCTCACCTTTCCTACATCACAACCAAAGCTCTTCAACAGAAAAAGAAAGCCAATCTCTGCTGATGAGGGCATACATGATCCTAATGCTGCACAATATCCACTAGAACTTGAAGCTATCAAAAATGAGATGAGGCAATTCTATACAGAAGAAGATCCTTCAAAAAGAAGATTCTCCTCACTCATAGGCTACATGCCACCAGAGGATATGGATGATTACCTCAAAATCAAGGCAAGGAAAGCTGAACTAAGAGCTAAAGTTGAGAGTGAAAGTGAAGGTCTAAGCGAAGAAGGCATTGCTAAAAGACTGGATTTCTTCCTCACAAAAGTAAAGCAGATGGAAGAGTTCGCACAAGAACTGAACAAAGAAAAGGCTGAACAACGCAAAAAGTTAAGAAAACAATATCTAGCCAACATCATGAAAGAAAAATTCTATCCTGCTGAAGAAAAACAGTTTGAAGAATGGCCAATAGTCGCTCTAAAGCATGAGGCTGAGAGGATTGACAGAATCAAGAATGATCCTACAAAGAAGAAAAATGCTCCAAACTGGAGCAAATACAAAAAGCTCATTGCTGACCTCACTGCTGAGTACAAAAGAAAGAAAAAGGAGCTGGTGGATGCAAAAATGGATACTGCTGAAGCCATATCAAAATGGTCAAAACAGCAGACTGATGAAGCCTATGAAAGGATGAAGAAAAGAAAGATAACTGTCTCAGGCGCTTCAAAGAAATGTGAACAAATGATGAAGCTTGAACAGCAGATTGAAAGCCTCAAAACACTGTTCAAATCAGCAGATAATCCTACTCTTGTGTCAAACCAAGGAAAAGGAAAACAACTGTCTGAAAAAGAGGTCAGGGAAAAGGAAGCTGAGTACTTCAATGATGCCATCATGAAAATGGGATTAAAAGAAGAGAACTCAACAAAGCTTCAGAACCTTTTTAAGAAGGTTTTAACCAAACCTGCATCACCAAACACTTTGACAGGCATGACAGACTTTGAAAGGCAAAAGCTGATCGAAAAAGAGACTGCAGAAGACATAGCTGCAGCTAACAATGTCATTGAGATGGCCTTCAAAAGAATGTCTGAAAGTCTGCAAGTGTTCACAAGGCCATCATCTCCAAACTCATCGAAGAATAAATCTCTCCCAAGAAACCCATTAGGTTTAAAAATACTAAAGTGGATATCTGATCAAAAGACCCACGTATTGACTCTTGTCAGAACCAATGGTGAAGTGAAGTACATATCAAGGAAAGAAGCACTAGGCCTTAGTGTTGAAGATTTGCAGGATCTCCTTGAACTTACACTGTGTAGGGATGAAGATGACCTGAGTTCCAAGGAATTTGAAGCTGAATTTCAAAGACAAGCTAAGGAACTTTTGATGAGAAATAAAGGTCTAGAATAATGCAGGGTTTTGGCATTATCTGTTCCAGGGGGAGATTGTTGGGATTGAACCCTACGAAAGGAACAGATAATGAAAGCCAAAACCGGATCACAATAGTGGACTCACAATAAGCAGCAGTTTACTATAAGCTTTCCCCTTGACTGTGGCTCCAACATCTGCTATACTCCAAAGTACTGCTTCTATCAACATCTACTGACCTACAACTGCTGTTCTATTCAAGGACTGATGAAGACTAAAAGCCCTGCTGTTCAATCTACTGCCTTGAGTCAAGCACTGCTGATCATGACAAGTACTGCTGGGTTCACATTAGTAGAATGATGCAGCAGCAGTTTTATTCATCTCGTGTAATGTAATGCAATATCAGTAGTTAGCAAAGTAGTAGTGGTATAGATCAGTAGATAGAGTTTGTTAGGTTGTTAGATGTCACTTTCATGGTGACGTCAGCTTTGATGCATCAGTGGTTTGAATTGTCTATAAATGTAACAGTACTCTGTACTGTTACATTTGATCGATTTGAGTGAGTTCTTCTCCTCAATTCAATCCTTTCATCTTGAACAACCAACCTTGGAGCATCAGGCTGAGGGGGAGCTTAGTATTATAAGCATGCTTGTAATCTTTTGATTTGCTTTGTAATCTTTCAACTGATGAAAAGCATCTGTTTATCAAACTATTCTCTTCCTTAGATTGTGTTTACAAAAGTTTGTACTCATTTCCGCTGCACTTTACATTGTTTTATATCCATTGATTTGTCAAATTCTTACAAACAAGCATAATCATGACAGCCTCCGATCCTAACAAAAACCTTATTTTTGCTAAAAAGGGCATAATAGTCAAAGTACGACATATTAACGGAACATGTGCAAAAACTCAGATTTCTAGGGTGATCGTGTAATATAACCTTATAGGGTTATTCTATATTATATTACTGTAGGATCGTTTTCGGACCCGAACGAGTCGATCAGAAGAGTTTATCTCAGTTTAAAAGGCGGAAACTAAGAAACTGAGTTCAATTCAGCAAGTAATACACTTTAAAATGTCGTTTGTATTGATTGAATGACTTTTACAGCAATTCGACACTTCGGCAGCACTTCGTTGCAAACCGGAATGAACAGTTGTGAGATTTCGCTTGAGACTGCCTATTTATAGGCTTCTGATTCCGCTTGGACACATTCCAAGCGGAATTACATCTTAAACTTCAAGCGGAATCATCATACACATCTCGAGCGGATTTAGCAATAATGTGATTTCGCTTGAAATGGAGTGATGTCCTTTCAAGCGGAATCTCTGCTAATCATATTTTCTCGTTTTTCATGCCCTGATCTAATTACATCTATACAAGACTCGATACAAGACGAAGACGACAGACGGATGCACCAACAAACTCCCCCTCGGATGTTGACGGAGTGTTTAGTGTTGAGTCTTTGCATCTTTAGTCTTTATCAGTCTTTGGGCTTCTCTTTGAAGTATCTGACACTATAAGTATTCTTCAATCTCTATCTTCTTGTCTTTAACATCATCAACAAACTCTATCCCTCGGATGTTGATCTCTTCTCTTCATTTGCACCAACATACACTCCTCCTTGAGTGTTGATCTATAACTTTCATTAGCAACAACAATCTCTGTATCAGAACCTGACTCTTTGTCATTCAGACTCCCCCTCTCAATCAGCTGGGATCGCAGTCTGGCTTTCATAGGTTCAGAAACGTTGCCTGATTCAAACTTTGTTCATAGAGTCTCTTGGTATCGGAAACCTGGCTTCTTTAAGCACAAGCTTCTCAGGATCAATTAACCTCGCTCTTTAGATTCCATTCCAAGATCATGACCTGGCTCTCCTCCAGCTAAGGTTATCCGCACAATCTCTACCTCAAACATAAGTTTTCTAACTTTAAACTTTAACACACACTTAGACACCACTTGTAACAAACACAAAATTATCTAATCATTTAGTATTTGATGAACCACTTGCAAAAATATCATTTTCAAAAACTTTTGATGACCACTTGTAAGATATATTTTAAATTCTCAAACATACTCTTCCAAACCAACTGTCATCATGTTTAGCACTTGAATTTTGAAAATCAGCTCTTTAACATCAGTTGTCGAAAATCTTTTTGAATTTTTCAAAATTTTATGCTAAAACACACTAAAATCTTTTTGGGATTTTTGAATATAAAGTAATGCAGTAAAGAAATATATACAAACAATCTTTTTGTGAGTTTGTGTAATAGGATCATATCAGTTTCTGAGACATATCACCAACACCGTTAAGCTTCATTTCATTTTAAGTTCTAAACAATTCACCTAGATTGTCAGTATACTGGTCCTTTTAAATTTTCACATAAAGTTCAACTGCTTCGAGATACGATATTAATGTCTTAAGCACTTAAACTTATTTGTGTGTCCCACTACTTGAATATACTCCCGTATCAAGATCTCAATATTCAGTCTTACAGGTGAGTATACCACAAATGATATCTGTAAAGGGGTTAGATGCGAAACCGTGAGAGCTCAGGTCAGAACTTCCGTTCAGCAGAGAGATGACGCTTCGACTTTCAGTGTGTCCCCTTTAGAGGATCTTTTCTTCAACAGCACACGATTGTCATTTTTTAATGTTTCATCGTTTTTTATGCTGAGGGCGGTGCTATATTTCAAGCATTTGCAGAAAGTATTATACAGGGACTAGGTCAGAATTTCCATTCTGCAGAAGTCCCAGAATAATACCCCAGATATCACTGAGTATAAAGCCCTAATATCTCAGAAAGAGGGACCTTTCAAACAAGATGTCGGGGGTTACCCATATATCCAAGAAGTTGTTACCCACGATATAAGCAAGTTCGAAATTTAGGTTTATATCTTGTCACAATCTACTAAATGTGTAAAAACCTACTGGCATATCCACAGAGAGATTGTTTATCACATTTTTAACTTTCCATTTCTTTAGCATGTTGTGACAGTCCACTGATGTACTATCATTTCCTCTTTTTACAACAAAACTCGTTATTGTTTTATCATGTTTTTGGCTTTTTCAAATTTTCTAATGTTTTTGGATTTTCTGAAAGTTTTACTCCCCCTAAAATGCAAACACATTTTAAAGAAATTTGAAAACAAACTATACAAGAAAATGACAACTGATATCAAATTGCCTCAAATCTCCATCCACTAGGCATAAACAATCAGATATCCTTGTTTCAACAAACTATTTTCTCATTTAGATTTCAAAACACTTAAGTTTGTTTTAATCAAAATGATTTTTCCGGAAAATAAGTTTGTATTTATCACTTGTAGGAACATGGTTCATCATTTTGTCTTTCAACCACTTGTTATGAGATTTCATCAAGTTCAATTTAATGACCTTGACGCATCATTTGCAAATATGTACAAACCTCTGTACCACTTGTAGTATCAACTTATCAAAGTAAATTTCAAGATAAATGCCGATACCTACTCCTCACTTACCAACCTGGGAGTTCCGGCATAGTCCATCACCTGTAAACATTTCAACAACTTTAAATTTTTACAAACAACAATTTTTATGAACGATGCCGATTCCTGATCCACGATTACAAACTTGGGATCTCCGGCATAGTCCGGTTTTTCAGTCAAAGAAAATATCCACCCAAGCCTGACCAGCCTTGGGTGTTACCGAGTCATCAACACTCGGTTTCTCACCTTTCATCTTCGTTTCATAAAACTCTTTAACCCCTTTGACTTTTCGGTCAATCATTTTTCCAAAAATGTGTTTCACTTTGGGGTTAAAGATCTTTTCAACATCAAAAACCTTTTTGTCCTCATAAAATTGATTTGAAATCTCAATTTTACCAATTTTCTTCTTAAAATTTTCAGCCCGAAGTGGTGGAAAATTCTCATCATCCACAGTCGGCACTGATTTTCCACCATTAACCTCAACAACCTGTGGCTCCTCTGATTTTGTGGAATCAAACTCATCGCTAGAACTATCACCAGACTTCTTAACAACCCATTTCTGGTTGTCAGATTTAGCTCTCTTCTTGTAAAATTTGTTCGAACATTCACCAATTTCAAATATAGAATTTTTGAATAATTTTTGTTCTACCGATCGGTGGTTCAAACTCAACAACTTTGTTCTTCAGTTTAGAAACTCCCTGTTTGGTTTGAATTGCCTGTGAGCACTTCATGGCAATATGACCACTTTTTCCACACTTGAAACAGGTACGAGTTTCCTTCTTCTGACAAACAGTCTTCATTTCCTCTTGCTTCTTTGCAAGGAACTCTCTGTTTGACTGCCTCCAAAATTCTTTCTTTTCTTCTTCATCTGCTGATGTACATGAAATAAATGTCATCTTTGATTTAAAATCTCGAACATATTTTCCATTTTTCTGTTTTTCTGTTGGAGTAAAACCAAGACCTTTCTTTTTGAAATTACCGTTATGGTGTGGTTTCTTTTGACAACCAGAACCAGAACTGTAACCCTTTTTCTTGTTTAATCTTTGTTGTACTCTTGAGGTGTATTTTTTAGGTTTATCAGTAAGATTTAAATCTTTTATTTCAGAAATATTAATTTCTTTTAGTTTGAAAACCTTTTTGATCAATTCTGTTTTGACACCTCTTATTGGAAATTCCTCATCAGAATATAATTTGTCCGAATCATTCAAAGTATATGCAACTGTAAACGTTTCATCATCCAAATTAGATTTTGATAACAGGAATTCTTTGTCATAAACTCTTTTGCCCTGTTTTTCTTTTTGACCCGGAGTGCTGGACTCAGACTTTGACTCTGAACTAGACTCCGACTTTGACTCTTCTGTTTCATCGTTATCTAACACATGGTCCACCACTTTCTTCATTAATTGAGATTGTTGATCAGTGTCAGACGATGTAAACGTGACATCAATATTTTCTGGCAAATTGACTGACGACTCCGACTCCCATTGTAAGTTTGTAGCCTTTTGGACTCTTTCAGAATTTGGATTTCTGGGCAAATATCCATTTCCCAGCGGGGGTGGACACTTGTTGTAACTGACACCTTGTTTCTTACCAGAATTTTCCTTGTCAGCCTTTTTCCTAGTGTCTTTCTTTTTCTCAGTCTTCTTCTCTGGAGTCTTTTCTTCAGCATGTTCTTCAGTCACTTCATCTTCTTCGAATGCCTTCATGCCCTCAATAGTTGGATAAATCCTGTCAATGACATAAGAGGTACATGAGTAACTTTTCAACAAACGATTAACTCTTTCAGTCTCAATTCTTTGTGATTCTAGCTTTTGTTCCAAAGCTGCACACTTCTCAATGTAGTTGTTCACAACTTTCTGCTTTGTCATGAAAGCTCCTTGAAGTGTCTTCATTGCGGTAGCTTGCTCTTCACTTGATTGATTATATTGATTCATGGCCTTGTTCAGAACATCATATGATTCCTTCAACTGGTTTATGTTGTTAGTCAATTCACTATTTTTCTTTTTGATAAACTCAAAATTTTCACAAATCACCGGAATCTTTTTAGCATTAGCTTCTTCATCAACTTTAAACTTCAGAGCTTCTTTCACTTTTTGCCTTATCACAGGACCATCTTCATCATCACTGCTAACAGGTGTTTTTACCTTTTTCTTTTTCTTCTTACCTTTCTCATCTTCACTATCACTTTATGCCATCATCTTTAAGTGATCTCTCATTTGTTTAGCATAATACTCATTTACATCATCATCACTATCTTCTTCAATTCGAGCAACAAACGCTGAGTGAGTTTTTAGCAATTCTTTGTCTGGACAATATTCATCCCAGCTGAAGTTCTCCCAGCTAACACCTTCAGGCATCTTCTCATCATCATGGTCTATTACCAATGCTTTATCCCAGTTGAAATCTGTTGTCGACTTTTTCTCATCGTGATCCACCATGCATGCCCTTTTTGAAGAATCTTCAATCACCTTCCCCCCATGAGCAACTTGTGGTTGTTGTTGATTTAACGATTGAGAAACTTGATGGTAAATCGCTTTCCGGTAGTAATCATTGTCGTTGTTGAACGGATTTTGAGCTCCACTTGCTTCGCGATTCTTGTAGTCTCTCTTGAAGTGTCCTTTTTGCCTGCATCGAAAACAGGTGACTTTAGATTTATCAAAACCTAAAGTAGAAACACAAGCATCACGGAAATCCTCTCATCCTGTGATCTGCTTGAATTTCTCAGCTCTCCTCAGTACACTAGCGAAACACCATTTTATATCCATTAATTCCATTTCCTCAGCATCAATCTGATCATAATCCTCTTTAGTCAGCATAGGATTCCCGATCCGACCTGCAACAAAACTTCCATATGATTCCAAAACAGCCCCTAACAGAGACATGTGGCTTTTTGCAACTTCTTCAGTGTAGTCTTGATCATTTTCTAGATTCAGAACGATGTTGCATTGTAGCTTTCTACCACTCTTAGTCACTGTCAAGTTCGGATCAAATGAAGGATATGATGAGAAACTTGTTTTGCTGCTTGATCCTGTTGAAGAACTACCAGATGAATTCTTTGCATTGAAAGCAGTTTCCACTTTTGGAGAAAAATTTGTGGTTTTATCATTCAATCCTACTTTGTAATAAAGCCTGATGTCTTGTTCACCATCGAAGTATTTCATCCTGGAGATCTTTCTCTGTTCCATTTCCTGAGCCTCGATCTTTTCAATGAATTTGCTAAGTGTCAGATTACTGAACCCTTTCTTATTCCTTAGCATCATGAGATATGTGCCCCAAGTCTCGTGTGGCAACGCATCGGCAAGTTTTTCAATCAACTCTTCATTATCTTTTTCAATGCTTAACCTCCTCATGTTGGCTAAAAGATTGCAGTATCTTTCAATAATCTGCTTTGTGCTCTCATTTTTCAACCCTCGAAACAAATAAAACTCTTTCTTTAAAAGCGATTTCTTGTTCTTGATCATTTCCTGACTACCAACAAACTTCGATCTTAAAGCTTTCCAAATAGAATAAGAACTTCCGTTATGTTGCAATAAGACCAAAATATCTTCCTTCACAGCTTGTTGTAATAGACTTAGCATCATTTTCTCATCTTTGTATTTCTTTCTGTTTTCAGCACTCAAATCTTTAATAGCAATCACCACTTCATTGTCATTTGTCGGTCTAACATATTTTGTCTCAACACATTCCCAAGCATTAAGATAGTTTGCTTGTAGCCAATCTGGAAACGACCTTCCCAACCCTTATATTCTTCGATGTTCATGATCTTGGGAGGTTTTTGCATAGTGCCCGTTTCGTTTTCCAACATAATGTTTTGTGCAAGAGTAATTGGGGTAACCGGAGTAGCAAATGCATTATAAAATTCCTCGTCCATGATTTGAATTTCAACAAACTCTCAAAACTGACTTTCAAGCGAAATAACCAAACTCAAACTTTTCAAGCGAAACCCCTTTTTTAAAGCAATATCACTGATTCAAGCGGAATCAGTCAATAGTGTTCAAGTGGAAACACCAAGTTCGAGCGAAATCAGAAACTGAATTCTCAAGCAGAATCACTAGATGCTTTGGAGTGGAATCACCACACAACTTTCAAGCGGAATATCGAATTCAAACGGAATTAATTCACACTCTCAAGCGGAAACATGATTCTGAGCGGAATCAACATCAAAATTCAAGCGAAAACACTGTGATGTCATTATTCAATCGAACTTTTTCAAGCGGAATTACAAAAAACTCAAATTTTAGATCGATTTTAGGCCTGAATCTTTCAAGGCTTTGTTAAAACATGATTGCGCACATTCTGTGAGAATTTTAGCCAATTTTAACCGTGAAAAGTTGTCCAATTTGAAAAAGAAGATGTAGAAAACAGAAAATGCAGCTGAATTGGTATGAACTCTTCCTCCTGAGCTCTGATACCACTTGTAGGATCGTTTTCGGACCCGAATGAGTCGATCAAAAGAGTTTATCTCAGTTTCAGAGGCGGAAACTAAGACGCTGAGTTCAATTCAGTAAGTAATACACTTTAATATGTCATTTGTATTGATTGAATGACTTTTACAGCAATTCGACACTTTGGCAGCACTTCGTTGCAAACCGGAATGAACAGTTGTGAGATTTCGCTTGAGACTGCCTATTTATAGGCTTCTGATTCCGCTTGCACACATTCCAAGCGGAATTACATCTTAAACTTCAAGCAGAATCATCATACACATCTCGAGCGGATTTAGCAATGATGTGATTTCGCTTGAAATGGAGTGATGTCCTTTCAAGCGGAATCTCTGCTAATCACATTTTCTCGTTTTTCGTGCCCTGATCTAATTACATCTATACAAGACTCGATACAAGACGAAGACGACAGACGGATGCACCAACAATTACGATCATAACGGAACCTAAAATCAATAACAAACTAATCTGATTCGGTTTATAATCGAAAGTCAACGCAGAAGTCAAACTTCGCGACTTTCAGTTGCGAACCGACCCTAAAACTGGAATTAACGAGCCGAAAATGTTTACACATGTTCTAATAATTATTACCAAGTTGTTTAAATGATAAAATGTATTTTAGAAAACTTTTAAACGCATATTGCAATTATTTCAAAAACTGCCCCGTTGACTTTTTAAAACAATATTACGTTGACTCGTCAATTGACCAAGCAAACGTGAGTGTTAGGAGGTTCCCTTTTGAGGGATTAACACCTACCTAGTTACGATCACGTAACCATGTTCGTTGAGAACAATAGCTTGATCGTTTACGGTCTAACTAAAAGTGAAAGCGTTTTATCGTAAACGCTTGACTTTTCGGCTTTAAGAGCCAAATAAAATAACTAGCCACAAAAGGAGCACTTACAAGTGTCCTAAGGACTGAAGAGGACTCAACGGGATGCTCCTTATTGAAAGGAACTTCCAACTTAGAGATGGATAGAAAGATTTGAGTGAATGTGCAATATTTATAGTATTTGGAAAGTTATGGATGATTGCCAAGTGTTTGAGGGGAAATATAAGATCATTACAAGTGTAATACTAGGTTTAAAAACCATCTAAGAGCCCCTAGAATCGATTTTATGTGAGTATGGGTTGTATGTGGAGAACAAGCAAGATTAAAATAATAAAAATATATAAACTTCAGATACTAGGCCCTGGCGGCCCGCGAACGCCCTCGGCCCAAGTTTACGCGGCCCGTGAGCCGGTGTCCAGTTTAAAACAAGTTTGGCAGCTCAGCAGCTTTAGTCCCTGAATCTTTTATATGCTTTTTAAACTTTTATTTCTTGCATTTTTTTGGCACAAAACCTTATATAATCATATGTATTGTTATTATAAGGTACAATATCATTAGTGACCGATCTTAGGCAAGCCCGGGAGTATGAACGAGCATTACGGAGTTCCCGTTTCGTTTAGGAGGTCACTCAAAGGCATAGTTTCGCACGATGACGCTTTTAGTCCTCTTATCGCACAAAGGTGTGCGTAATATTGTTTAACGTTATCAAAGCCTTTCATGACCCAATTAAGCATTCCCGAGAGTATGACCAAATTTTACGACACTCCAGTTCGCTTAAATGGTCACTCAAAGGTGTAGTTTTAGATGTTGACGCTTTTGGTCCCTTTAACGCGCAAACTTGCGCGTATTATCGTTTAATATCATCAAAGCCCTATGTAGCCCATTTTAGGCAATCCAGTGAGTATTATCAAACATCACGATGCTTCGGGTTCGTTAAAAGGTCACTCAGAGGTATAATAAACATGTTGACGCTTTTAACCCCTTCGCCGTGCAAACTTTCAATTAATTACGCAAATGGTTTCGATTATCCAATAAGTGGTTTAATCTGAGGACACGAATACTGTGTAAGGTTATTCAGAGGCTTAGTTTAAGTATGTTGACACTTTAAGTCCTTTCACATTCAAAGTTTTTGATTTTTCGCAAAATTAGTCCTCAATAGTCAACGTTTGACTTTATTAGGGTTTAGTACACGTGTCATCATATCATTGGACGTGATTTTACGAGGTGTTACAACTTGGTGTGCATACGACTTTCCAAGCATAGTGTACAAGTAACTTATGCACAATCATACCAAATTCTTATCAAGATCATCACATTCATCATTTTCACCTAATCTCCTTTCAAAATCAGATTTATATAACATTACATTCAACAATTAACTTCACACATCAAACTACAACTAGTATAACACATAATTCATCAACATTCCCATGACATTATTACCTACAAGTGGGTTTACATAACAACATCAAATTAATCCGAATTTCATGCATAATTCAAGTCTCATATGATGATTATAGCCTCTTACCATCCTAATTTCGCATATATACACGGATTAATCAAAGACCCATTTCATCAATGTTCATCATTTCTCAAATTGTGACTTACCTTAAGTTAGGAACAACTAAGATAACACGGATAATGCTTCATGCACTGATTTCCAGCCTAAAATCATCATCCATTTGCTGAAATTGAGTGTGTTCTTGTTAGTTAGGTTGAGCCCTCTCCCCCCTTCTCTATCTCACGATACACACACATATACCTTAGTCAATTTCCTACACTTTTGTTTAGTCATAATATCTTCCTTCCATTTAACATATTCAGCCCTTAACGTTTCATAGCATTCCATTTATCACACCATATTCTAACTTAGTTAACTTGGTTTATTCACAATAATTTACTTAGTAGTATTTTATTTACTTACATTTGGTAAAATTATATTTACCATTTTCTTTTCTAATTGCGTCAACATAATATAAAAATATTATATTATGACTTACAAAATTTTGGGGTGTTACATATTTCATTGGTATTATGCCCTTACTACGAAGAGTATGAGGAAACGGTGGAGCATTTGTTTACCACTTGTACGATGGCTATTCGGGTGTGGGCAGCTATCAGTGCTTGGTGCAACATTCCGTCGATCTTTGCTTTCGAATTCAAAGACTTAATGGATATTCATAATTCTAATCAGGGTGGGAAAAAGATGAAGAAGATTATCTAGGGTTTGACTATTATCTCGTGTTGGTGTATTTGGAAAGGTAGGAACGAGTTGGTATTCAACTAGATCAGGAGAAATTCGCAAGATATTATGATAGAGATTAAATCGAGAGGTTTTGGGTGGATTAAAAGTAGATCGTCCTGTAAAAATATTAGTTGGAAGGAATGGTGTAAATACCCTATGTATATGTTGTAATTTTGCCCTTTGCCTATTTGGGTCGGGGGTGTTGTTTTGTATTGGCCTTTTGCCCGTTTGGGTCGAAGGTTTGTTTCAATGAAGTTTTATTTTCAACAAAATAAAAATAAAACATACATGAGTAATCTTCAATGTTGAGAAACTACATGAGTCAGCACTTGCAAATTATGAAAATAAATTAAATTAATTTTTGACTCAATTGCATAACTCAACCTTTGTGTTATACCTAAAATGCACTTCATACCTTTCACTAAGAAATCGGCAAAACCAACCTTTATTTTCATGTTTTCTAACATTCTATAACCTTTACAACTAACATCGTCCAAAAACTCATTTAAGTTACCTCACATGGTTTTCATGTGAGGGTACTTTGGTCTTTGATTACATAAAGGTTGATTTGTGAAAAAAGATTATTTATAACATAAAGGTTGATATTTGCAAACAGTGTTATATATATATATATATATAGATTAAGGTTCTTGTAAAAAAGGCCTAAAGTGTGAGAAATGTGAGAAAATCTCAGCCATTAGATCATTCCATATTAATTACATTATATATATATATATATATATATATATATATATATATATATATATATATATATATAGGGGATGGTTCATTTGGGAAGAAATTTATTGTGAAAAGAAAAAGAAGAAAGGGCATAATGGTAAAACATTAAATAGTTTATAACTCCTCCCATTAATTATGTTATCTCTCATTAATAAAGCAAACAAAAAAAAGAAAGAAAAACATTTTATCTTACACATTTCAAAATTTATCCTACATATATCTTACACTTACCGAAATTTACCCTACGCATATATAAATTTATCATACACATTTAAGAATTTATCCTACACATGCTAAAATTTATCCTTCACATACTAAAATTTATCCTACACATGTCGAAAATTGTCATTCACCCTAAATTATTTTATCTTGAAAGAGTATATTTAAAATGGAAGTTACAAGTTTAATAAATTAGCTAATTAATTACAATTAGAAATTTACCTATATGCCCTTATTAATAACATTAAATACACATATTAAATGAACTAAAATTGAGCATTTCTATTAGTTTAAAACTTATTCTTTTTATTCTTACAAAAAATTTCTTCTCATTTGAACCTTCCACTATATATATATATATATATATATATATATATATATATATATAGAGAGAGAGAGAGAGAGAGAGAATTGCGCTAAAATAAGAACCACCTCGAGTTGTAAGAACCGTGAGAACTTTTTGATCCGGGGCGAGGTGGACCAATTTTTTTTCATAAACGTAGATGCGTGTATTATAAACACATTTGTAAAAAAGAAATTCAAAAAAAATGTCATGTGTGTAGTTTTGAGCACCACAAGTTTGTGTTTACGGTAAGATTTACGGTACCCGTAAACACAAACTTGTGGTGCTCAAAACTACACACACGACATTTTTTTTTTGAATTTTTTTTACAAATGTGTTTATAATACACGCATCTACGTTTATGAAAAAAATTTGGTTCACCTTGCCCCGTACGATTTAGTTCTCACGGTTCTTACAACTCGAGGTGGTTCTCATTTTAGCGGTCCCCTATATATATATATATACATATATATATATATATATATATATATATATATATATATATATATATATATATATATATCGGGTCAGGATTTAGAGAAAACGGTGGAAAGTGTGAGAACCATGAGAACGGTTTTGGATCGTCCGATCAAGTCCGATCAAAACAATCTATGGACTAGCTTAGCGCGGTGGCGTTTTCGTAAATAACATCAATTTTATTACGTGGACACGCTTCATTAAGGGTAAAAAAGGTAAAACATCATTTCTCACATAAAACGCCGTTGAAAAATAAAAAGACAAATAAATACAAAACGCCAATTTTATCACTTCATACTTTTTTCTGTGTTTCTATTTAAGCTCCCAGGCTACAAAAACGCCACAAAATGTGAAACGCCATAACATATAACGCCAAGCCTTACATCCAGATAAATGTTAATTACATTTTTTTTATAAAAATAATATCCCACCTAAACTACGCACCAAAAAAAATCCTATAAATAGTAACGCCTCACCACCTTCCGTTTATCACACCAAAAAAAACATACAAAAACACAGCGGTTCCTAAAAAAATATAACTCAATGTAAAACGCCAAAAAATACAACGATGGCAAATATCTTTTCTTTGATACTCAGTAATGTTCTGCATGAAGTTTCGCTGAATGATTTGTTAGGTGAGTGTAGTAAGATTTTGCTGCATGAGATGGACAAAATTCAAGAAAGAGGGACTAATGACACCCATATGTCATTCTGTCATCGAAGGTTTGGATGATTAGAAGAGACCTATCCCATTGTAAATGCTACTTTGGACTCGATGATTATAATGAAGACGACGGGCAGATAGCATCCACCCACACGGGGTCGATCTATGTCTCCAACATCACAAAGACACTTCAACACATGAACAAAGAAAATAAACCACGCCAAACCCAAAACGCCATTTATTTGTGACAGTTCTTTCTTGTAGTTTCAAAAGAAGAAAGAGACAAAGAGACTGATGACACTTTTCCAGTGGCGTTTAGATCATAAATTGCTTCTATTTGTTTTTTTTAATTTTCTTTATCTGTTGTTTATTTTGTAATTTCAGCTAAGAAACAACAAAGTACATTAATCCTATAATGAAAAAAATAATAAAACGCCAAAACGAGCAAATGGTTGTAAAACGCCAACATGCCATAAAAACGCCCCCTAAAACTACCAAACTATAATACAATTACTTTGAACAAGTACTATTATAATAAATCTAAAAAAAGCTTAAACAATGTGCAAAGAAAATAAAACAAAAAGGTCTCATTGTTATCTAAACGCCATTGGAAAACAAAATGCCATAATTACAGCCGTCAAGATTAGACGTGTTACACCATAAAAACAGATGAGTCTAAAAACAAAACACGGTAACTGCAAAAACAATAAAATGAAACGACGGAAACATAATTACTAACATTTATTATATTGAAAGCCAAATACTTGGGGAATTAAATTTATTTATCTTTTTCAAAACGCCATAAATACCTGTCACGCGCGGGAAAAAAAATCAATATAAAAGAAGACCATCAGAACACAAGCTCAAACACGCCAAAAACATTGACTAAAAACGCTACATATTGTCCAAAACGCCAAAAACTTCAAAAATGGCTAAGGTTATTGCGTGGAGGTTTGAAAGGAAAGAGAAACGATTCATTATAAAGTTCTCTGATAGGATAAGGGTGAAGGTAAGGACAATCAAAGCCATGCTTGGTATGAATGAAAGGGTTCAGAGGGATATCCTAGCCCTTGGGGTTCCAATGGCCAACGATTGTGAAAGAACCCGAACTGTAATAAAAAGACTGAAGAGAAAATTTCCGGCAGAAGATGATGATGATATTGACGATAATCCTCTACCAACACTTAGCACTTGGGTGATGCATGAAGAAGAAGGAACAGTTAAAGCGACTTATAAACACGGGGTGCAATATTCATTGCCAATGGAGGAAATGTTGAAGATAGGGAGGCTATCTTTCATTGAACAACTCTGTGATTTAGCACCTTCGAATGATCCAAAATCCAAGGATGCAGTGATATTCAAGAATAGGCTGCAGCAAAGAAGAGACGAGCTAATGGCGTTATACGCTAATCTAAAATTTGATGATGATGAATCTGAAGAAAGTGATGAACAAAGCGATGGGTACATATCTGATGTAATCACATCCACGGAAGACTATTAGTTTATTTTGATTTCGTATTATTGTAATTTTATAAAATATTAATCTATAGTAATCAATTATTAACAAAAAGACCCAGAACACCAAAAAAATTAACTATGTGACACAAAAGAATTAATTCAACGAGAAGAAATCTGGGAAAAACAGTAAAACGACAAGTAATTAGTGATTCTAGATAATGCCAAAATTATCTTGCATGCCAAAAATGAAGCAGCATGTCAAATGCGAAAACCGGGAAAGGAGAACAATATTGAAAAGACAAAAAAACCCCTCAGACCATGATCATTTCCCGCGCCACGTGTTGGGCAGGATGCGTTCTCACCATTCTCACACTTTTGGGCATTTTCTCCTGATCCCGTTTCTATATATATATATAGGGGAGGGTTTAAATGAGAACGCTAAATATTGTGAGAACCGTGAGAACAAATGAAAAAACCATGAGAACTTGGTCAAAAACAATTCAAATTCAAAATTTTTTTCTACACTTATCATTATTATTCGGATACAATGTTAGAAATTCAATTTACATGTTTAAATTTACGTGTATTCATAAATAAAGAAAATTTACACATGTGTAAGTTTGCCATTTACACATGTGTAAATCTGCTATATTTATACATGTGTAAAAAAATCTAAAAATAATGATTTTGAAATGAGAAATGAATTATTTGATGTTATAAATTCATGTTTTGATGTTGTATCTTAATTACAATGAGGTTTGTATAAAAAAATTGGTTTTGATTGTTTTTTCATTCGTTCTCACGGTTCTCGCAATATTTAGCGTTCTCAAGATAACCCTCCCATATATATATATATATATATATATATATATATATATAGTGGACCGCTAAACTGAAAACCACCTCCAGTTGTAAGAACCATGAGAACTACACCGTACGAGGCGAGTTGGACCAAAATTATTTTTCATAAACGTAGATGCGTGTATTATAAACACATTTGTAAAAAAAAAATCAAAAAAAAAAAAATGTCGTGTGTGTAGTTTTGAGCACCACAAGTTTGTGCTTATGGTTACCGTAAATTTTATGAAAAAAATTTTTGGTCCAACTCGCCCCGGATCAAAAAGTTCTCATGGTTCTTACAACTAGAGGTGGTTTTCATTTTAGCGGTCCCCTATATATATGTATGTATTTGCAGAAACATTATTATTTGTTAATAATTATATATTTATATATATAAAAAAATTTAAATATATTTTATAAAATTTTGATTTTAACATTTTTATAAAGTAAATAATAAAGACAAGATAAAACACTTTTTATATAAAGTATAAATAAAACACAAATTCTTTTAAAATAAAGTTATTGTAATATCCGGAATATTTTTATAATTATAACGGATGTTTTAAACTACTCAAACTAAAATGTATTTTTTATGTATATGTAAGTATGTGTTTATAAAAACAATTTATTAGACAAATTTATATTGATAACATAAACTACTAAATTAATTTGACGTTTAAAAAAAATCGTTAATAAACTCCAGTAAACAAATTCTAAATATATAATATGTAAATAATACAAATGCAATATTAAAAATATGTATACAGTTTAAGACATTCTATTATTTCCTATTGCATTTGTATTAGTATAATTTACATATTATATATTTAGAATCTGTCTACTGAAGTTTATTAAAGATTTTTTTAAATGTCAAATTAATTTATTAGTTTCTTTTATCGATGTAGGATCGTTCGTTGACCTGTTTGAGTTGTTCAGAGAAGTTCGTATCCGAATTAAGAGGCGGAAACTAATAATTCGGTGCTATTGAAGCTGTTTTCACTTTAATATTGCTGTTTTATTGATATCAAATGCGATTACACGATCAGACAGCACTTCGGCAGAGTACCGGAACAATACACCATTATCTATGTGTTGTGGATCGCTCCCCTATATATAGGAATGCTTGGGTCGCTTATATGGCAGTCCACATAAGCGATCCTAGACTAATACCATATAAGCGATCCTGAATATTACCCTATGAGTGATCCTGAACATCACATGACACATGAGCGACCCTAGATATGTACATATAAGCGATCCATATAAAATCTCCTATTTCTAGGTATCTGTGTCATTTCTGATCTGTTCAATCTTCAAGACTTGATGGAAGACGTAGTCAGCAGACGTAGGTGCACCAACAGACTCCCCCTCGGATGTTGACGGAGTCTTCATAGATCTTTCCAAACTGACTTCTCACATGTCTATCTACAATCTTCATCAGTCGACAATCTGCCTCTGAAATATCTGTCGTTCCAAGAATCCTCGTTCTCTATCTTCATCATCATCAAACTCTTCTCTCTTGAATGTTGACACGGTGTCTTCAGACTCCCCCTCTCACACAGCTGGGATTGTAGTCTGGAATTCAAACTTTCACTGGTTCTGAGATCGTAAACAGGCTCCCATCAGATTCAAGATTGTAACCTGGCTCTTTAACACCTGCACAATCTCTACCCATCCATAAGTTTCTACAAAGATTAAAACTTCTCAAAAATTTAGAAACTACGTTGAACCAAAACAGTAATGATTTTGCATTCAAGAAATATTACTGGTTCTTATCAAAACAATTTTACCATCTACACACAAATACTCCCCAAACCAGTTCTTCAAGTTTAGCACTTTGAATTTCGAAAATCAACATCTCAACACCAGTTGTCGAAAATCTTTTTGATTTTTCAAAATTTATGCTAAAACACACTAAAAATCTTTTTGGATTTTTTAATAAGAGTAAATGCAGAAATGAACTATTTACAGACAATATTTTTGTGAGTTTGTACAAGAGGATCATATCAGTTATAAAACATATCACAAACACCGTTAAGCTTGATTACATGTTATGTTCTAAACAATTTACCTAGATTGTCAGTATGTTTGTCCACTTAAATTTTCAACACAAATTTCAATCGATTCGAGATACGATATTAATGTTTTAGAGACTTAAACTTAATTGTGTATCACTCCACTTGAATATACTCCTGTATCCAGATCCCAAATATTCAGTCTTACAGGTGAGTATACCACAGATGATATCTGTAAAGGGGTTATGTGCGAGGGCCGTGAGAGCTCAGGTCGATACTTCCGTATACGCAGAGAGATGACGGCTTCGACTTTTGGTGGGTCCCCTTTAGAGGATCTTTTGTTACAACAGCAAAGATTACCAATTTTATTGTTTAATCAGTTTGCTGAGGGCGGCGCTTATGTTTCAAAGCTTTTTGCAGAAAGTATTATTCGGGGACTAGGTCAGTATTTCCATACAGCAGAAGTCCCGGAATAATACCCCAGATATCACTGAGTATAAAGACCTAGTATCTCAGAATACGGGACCTTTCAAACAAGATTTCGGGGGTTACCCATATATCCAAGAATAGTTACCCACGAATTAAGTAAGTTTGATTTAGGTATATATCTCGTTTCAATTTACTAAATGTGTGAAAATCTACTGACACATCCACAGTAAGATTGTTTATCACATTTTGACTTTACAATTCTTTAGCGTGCTGTGATAGTCCACTGATGTACTATCATTTCCTCTTTTTTCGCAACAAAAATTCATTTTTCAATTTTATCAATGTTTTTGGGTTTTTCAAATTTTCTGATGTTTTTGGATTTTCTAAAAAATTCTTACTCCCCCTAAAATTCAAATACATCTAAATGAAATTTGAAAACAAACTGTACAGAACATGACAACTGATATCAAAACACCTCAATTCTCCGTCCGTTTGGCTTAAACAATCAGAACTCCCCCTCACAACAAAACTATTTTCCCATAATGATTTCAAAACACTTAAGTTTGTTTTAATCAGCATGGTTTTTCCGGAAAATAAGTTTAGTTGTTTTTACCTTTTGTAAAAATGGGGTTCAAATCATCACTTTGTTTACCAATTTCTTGAATGATAATTAAATCAAGTCCAATTTAATGACCCTGATTTAACCACTTATAAGATCTTCACCAATCACAACTATTCAACCACTTGTAGGTTTAGCAATTAAGCTTCTCAAACCTGTTTTTCAACCAATTACCATCTTTTGGTTGAATTCTCAAGGTGCCGATTCCTACTCCTCGCTTACAAAACTGGGAGTTCCGACAAGTCCTGCAACTTCACAAACAGATTTAGAAAGATGCCGATTCATGATCCGCAATACCATCTTGGGATCTCCGGCAAGTCAGGTTTTCATTCTTGGAAAAATATATCCACCCAAGCCTGACCTTCCTTGGGTGTAACCTCATCATTGTTTTCATTGTTTTTTTCAACCGACCTGTAAACCCATCCTTTGGAGGCATAAAAATCCTGAATGCTTTGGGCCTTACCACTGACCATTTTTCCAAAGATGCGTTTTACATTTCCGTTAAAAGTTTTTTCAACATCAATTTTCTTCTTTCAGAATAAAACTGATTTGATATTTCAACTTTTCCGATTTTAGATTTGTAATTTTTAGCACTTAGTGGCGGAAAATTCACATCGTCCACTATCGAAACTTTCTTTTTCTCAACACGTGGCTCCTCTGATTTTATGGAATCAGATTCATCACCGGATTTTTTACCTGAACCTTTTACAACCCATTTCTGATTTGTAGCATTGTCTATTCTTTTGGAAGCACTCTTTGAAGATTCTCCTTTTTCATAAGTAGAATTCTCAAAGCCTGTGAACTTCCGGGTTGACAGTTCAGTCGTTTCAACAACTTTTTCTTTCATTTTTCTTGAGACCTCTTGTTTTGGTCGAAATGTCTTCGGACAATCTTTCGCAACATGACCCACAACTTTACACTGAAAACAAGATCTCTTTTCAACCTTCTTTGGATCCTTCTTCTTCATATCCTCTTGCTTCTTAGCAAGGAATTCTTGATTTGTCTGATTTCTGAATGATTTTTCTTTTTCAGCTTCTGTTGTTTTTCCAGAAGTCTTCAATTTTTCTTCATCTTTTGTCATGGATTTTTCTTCTTCAAATATCTTCACTTCTTCAAAATTCTTCAAATCTTTCACCACTGGATAAATCATGTCAACAACAAAAGTAGAACATGAGTAACTGTCTAATAATTTCTTAACTTTCTCAGTTTCTATCTTTTGTGTTGCCAACTCAAGCTCGAGATCTGCACATTTCTTTATGTTATAGTTTGCCGTATCAAGCTGTCTCAGATAAGCTATCTTCAAAGTATTCATCGCTTCAGCTTGTTCACCATCAGAATCAGTATATTTGTTGATTTCTCTGTTCATAGTATCATACGATTCTTTCAGCTTGTGAATATTGTGCAGCAACTCATTGTTCTGCTTAATCAGCGAATCACAGTTCATGCACTTTTCTTGGACCATGACCGGTTCAACATCCACTTTTATCTCAAATTCAGGAACTTCTTTCACTGTCCTGCTTGAATTTAAAAATTGAGCTCTTCTCAATTTTTCAGCTTTCGCTTCTTCCTTCAATCTCTCTTCCTCTTCAGCCTCCTCCATGATTTTTTTCCGTCTCTCTTCAGCAGCTTCCATGACTTTTCTGCATCTTTCTGCACATTTCAAATCATAAGCATTAGCAAAGAAAGCATGAGAAGTGTTTTTAGACATCTCTTTGGCCATAAGATTTTGATCTGGACAAAAATCATCCCAGGTAAAACCTTCAGCCATTTTTTCATCATCTTGTTCAGCTAGACACACTTTGCTATCTTTTGGAAGATACTTTTCCCAGGTAAAATTATCATATTTTCCCTGACTAACAACACATGCTCTTTTATCAGCCACATCTCTTCGATGAGCTGTTTGTGCCTGATGTTGCTGTGCTGGTTGAGTGATTTGATGATAAATGGCCTTCTTGTGATAATCATTGTTTCCGAAAGGATTCTGGGCACCGGTAGCTTCACGGTTTTTGCATTCCCTCTTGAAATGCCCCTTCTCCCTGCAACGAAAACATGTAACTTTAGATTTATCAAAACCTAAAGTTGAAACGTTTGCATCACGAAAAATCATCACGGCCAGTAATTTGTTTGAACTTTTCAGCGCGTCTCATCACACTCGCCATACACCATTTTATATCCATCAATTTCATTTCTTCAGCATCAATTTGATCGTAATCCTCTTTCGTGAGCATTAGATTTCCGATCTTTCCTGCAACAAAACAACTATAAGATTCTAAAATCATCCCTAACAAAGACATTTGATTTTTTGCAATATCTTCAGTGTAGTCTTGATCATTTTCAAGGCTTAATACAATGTTACACTGAAGTTTTCTACCATTCTTTGTTACAGATATGTTAGGATCAAAAGATGAAAATCTTGTGCTGTTGCTTGATCCTTGAGATGTCTTCTTTTCAGGAGAATCTTTAACACTGTAAGCAGTTTCAATCTTAGGAGAGAACTTTGTTGAATCAGTAGCACCATGCTTGTAGTACAGACTGATATCCTGCTCTCCATCGTAGTTCTTCATCCTAGCGATCTTTCTTTGCTCCATTTCTTGAGCTTCCAAATGCTTTATGAAGTCCCCTAGTTTCATCTTTTTGTATTCTGCTTTGTTGGACTTCAGCATCATCAAAAATGTTCCCCAGATTTCATATGGAAGCGCATCTGCAAGTTTTTCAATTAATTCATCAGTATCTTTCTTAACACCCAACTTTGTCATATTTCTCACCAAATTACAGTATCGATCAATAATTTGTTTGGCGGTTTCATTTTTTAATCCCCGAAACAAGTCAAATTCTTTCTTCATGAGAGACATTTTGTTCTTTAACATGTCATCACTTCCCGTAAACTTTGCTTCCAATTCTGTCCAAATCGAATATGCAGTTCCGTCATGTTGAAGCAGTATCAAAATATCTTCTTTTATCGCTTGCTGAAGTAGACTGACCATCAATTTCTCATCTCGATACTTCTTTTTCTCATATGTACTCATATCTCGAAGTGTTAGTTGCACACCATTTTTAACTGGTTTAACATATGGTTCCTCAGTGTGTTCCCATGCATCAAGATGATAAGCTTTAACCCAATTTCCGAATCGTTCCGACCACACATTGTAATCATCAATATCCATGAGTTTCGGTGGTTTCTGAGACGTTCCGGTTTCATTTTCGATCAAAGCACTTTGAGTAATCGAGGCCAGGGTAGCAAAAGCGTTATAAAATTCAGTATCCATTTTTCAAATTGTTCACAGAATCACAACAATTTTCTATCTTTTAGCAATCTGTTCACAAAGGCGAATTGAAATATACTATACTAATGAGCGATCCAAATGATTGATCTAATAAGCGGTCCAATCTATATTCTTTGGAGCGGTTCAAGTACAAAATCAGTTCGAGCGATCTGACCAGGTTACCAAATAAGCGATCCAAAAAATTGTCAATTCGAGCGGTTCACAACGATACGTTCGAGCGGTTCACAATCAGTCACAAGAGCGGTCCAAAAGCTTGTACGTTCGAGCGATCCAGATAGATTGGACTTATAGGCGGCCCTGAAATTTGTCAAATGAGCGATCCAAGACAAAGATTTCGAGCGATCCAGAGGCTCACGTCATCTTTTGAGCGATCCTGAATGAACAAATCACCTAAAATCTTGGTTTCTACTTTGATTTTAGATCTGAAAACTTCAAGGATTTGTTAATTCATGATTCCGAGTGCACTGTGTGATTTTGAGCTTGTTTTACCGTGAAAAATTTTGAAAAAGTGAAGAAAGTGTAGAAAATCAGAAGAATAGCAGCAAAAATGGCAAGAACTCCTCCTGAGCTCTGATACCACTTGTAGGATCGTTCGTTGACCTGTTTGAGTTGTTCAGAGAAGTTCGTATCCGAATTAAGAGGCGGAAACTAATAATTCGGTGCTATTGAAGCTGTTTTCACTTTAATATTGCTGTTTTATTGATATCAAATGCGATTACACGATCAGACAGCACTTCGGCAGAGTACCGGAACAATACACCATTATCTATGTGTTGTGGATCGCTCCCCTATATATAGGAATGCTTGGGTCGCTTATATGGCAGTCCACATAAGCGATCCTAGACTAATACCATATAAGCGATCCTGAATATTACCCTATGAGCGATCCTGAACATCACATGACACATGAGCGACCCTAGATATGTACATATAAGTGATCCATATACAATCTCCTATTTCTAGGTATCTGTGTCATTTCTGATCTGTTCAATCTTCAAGACTTGATGGAAGACGTAGTCAGCAGACGTAGGTGCACCAACAATCGATATAACTTTGTCTAATATTTTGATTTTATAAACACACACTTAAATATACATTAAAAAATACCTTTTAGTTTGAGTAGTTTTAAACGTCCGTTATAATATATATATATATATATATATAATTATAATTATAAAAATATTCTGGATATTACAGTAACTTTATTTTAAAAGAATTTGTGTTTTTGTTATACTTTATATAAAAAGTAATTTATCTTGTCATTATTATTTTCTTTATAAAAATATTAAAATCAAAATTTTTATAAAATAAATTTAAAACTACTTAATATATAATTATTAACAAATAATAATGGTTTTGCAAAAAAAATATATATATTTTACTATATACATAATAACATTTTGCATAAATCAATCTTTATGTTATAAATAATCTTTATGCACAAATCAACATTTATGTTATAAAAGACCATAATACCCTCACATGCAAAGCATGTGAGGTAACTTGACTGAGTTTTTGGACGACGTTAGTTGCAAAGGTTATAGAATGTTACAAAACTTGAACATAAAGGTTGGATTTTGTCGATTTCACAGTGAAAGGTATGAAGTGCAGTTTAGGTATTACATAAAGGTTGATTTATGCAATTTTGTCTTAATTTTTCTCATGCAAAAACAAAATGTTTATATATACGAGGCTCAGATGTGTAAACAATGGAACAAAGCAGGATAAACACGCCATGGCTGCAAAACAATCGATTGCAACGTGAGAGAATCTTTCACATAACCATCCATTCGGATTAATTTCCCAATAGCCAAGATGCGAATAATCTCACACTTTGCTCCCATCCACTTAGATAGATTACTGAACTTCATCATCACAACCTCTTAAGTTAAACAAAATGTTTAATATATGAAGTTGGTGTGTGTACAATAGACAGAGCCTTTAAATAATTGACTGGACAAAAGAGAGGGTTTAGATGATGGTTGCATGTTCGATTTCAGTAATTAACTCTATTGATTCATATTAGCAGTTGCGGCAAACTGATAGAACAAAGAAGGGGTTGTTGAAATGAATCATCGACCACCAAGACTAATCTTGACTCAATAAAGTCAAAATCGAACTTTGGAGGAGGGCAATCACCCCTTACAAACCATCTCCTCTATGATGGCCTTATCATCTCATTTCAGTGGAATTTGTTTACATTTGAAACCCTAATTTCTGCCCTCATTATTATTCATATATATTCTTGTTACTTTGTGGGCAGGGTGTTTGGGAGTAAATTAGAAATTAGGTCCTAGGATTATTACTTAATAGACACTTTCATCTTAAAACTTTTAGTTGTTCCAAATTTTAATTGAAAATATTTAGTTTATGGGAGATGTGGTCTCCCTTATTAAGATCAAAAAGTGATTAAAAATATTAAGTTTATGTAGATGTGGTCTCCTTTATTAAGATCGAAAAATGAAATATACTCTAAAAGTAAAAGTAAAAAAGTCAATTTTTTTTAACGGCAAACTTAGATCACTAATGAATCACTGGATTATTATAGTGCCGCTAGCAGAATCACCTGATATTAGTTTATGATTGTGAGGAATACAAAAGAAATAACATAATAATTTAAATATTTTAAATATACAGTTTCATTGTATATCATTAAGCTAGGTTTAAGTAAAAAGGTTTACATATATATTAACTAGGGTTTTTTTCCCATGTGTTGCGTTGTTACAGTGGGGAATTTTCAACTTCAATACTTTATACGTTGTGACGAGGAATTCAATCGATATTAGTTTATCATACGCAGACACACTACAACTATCAAACAAAAACCCAAAAAACAAAGTGGTATAATATCAAAAAGGTTATATACACGTGTTTATCTTGTTAGGGGAAAAAATAACCACTAAAAACCCGTATATGAACAAGTGTTCGGTTTCTTATTTCTTTTTTATTTGATTTATAACGTATTCACTTAAACACAAACTAAAACAATAAACTCAAAAAATAAATTAGTAATCGTTAATCTTTGACTTGAATTAACAACCTAACCAACCAAACTATTGAGCTTAACAAATATATAACAATTAGGGGGTGTTTGTTTTTGGTGAAAAGCACTTCTGGACCTCTAATGCCTGCCCCACGTAGACCACGCGCAGACGTTTGAGTCTGCAAGGTGTTTGTTTTTTGGAAGTGATTTCATTAAAAAAAAAGGTCTTCTAAACCTCTTCTCCAAGCATACCTGGACTCTCCTCTTCAAACCACTTATCCTCCTCTTCTTTTGCAAAACACAACAAATCCTAGCATGTTCCTCCTCCCAACCGACACCACATCTCCCCTCCGCCACCACCATATCTCCGTCACCTCCCCCACCTCCGGTTGACCGGACGTCACCTCCCCACCTCTGATTGAGCCGTCGATAACCACCTGATGCGTCCACCCCACACAACAACCACCTCCGATTGACCCCCAGCCGTCGTCGTCCGCCCTCCACCCAGCGCCGTCGTCAACCCAATATATCTCTCCGATACAGCCTCACTCACAGATCGTTCGAAAGCCTCAACAAAGCCAACAGTTCGTCTGTGAGAAACTCCAACAACAACGACGATGATCTCGAAGTGGTGAGTCGGTTCGTGAGCCGTTTCCTACTTCAGCTTCGTTTGATTTCAGATTTTGGTTCTTGTATTCTGTGAAACGATTATCTGAACTGTGAGTTTTAGAGGTTGTTATGTACACATGTTGGATGGAATTAGGGCTTGGATAAAAATGGTTCTTGATTTCAGTCCATTGTTTGTTGAGATATTATGAATTTTTTGGTGTTGGTGATGGGAATTTTTGATGTTTGTTATGAAACACTTCTGAGAAAACAAACAGTCTTCTTCTTACAACTACAGAGGTTTGGTCCACCTCTTCTGCTTCAGAGGTCTGCAAACGTTTTACCTCTGAAAAACAAACAACACCTTAGTAAATGTGTCCCCCTCCCAAAAAAATGAATTCACCAAGAATCGAACTCGGGTAGACACGAACACAGAAGCACACCTAAACCATTGCACTATGTGCACATTTGTGTTGTGTTTCCATTTCCATGTGTATATGTGTGCAATATAGTGGATGTTGAGAAAAAATAGAAAATAGTGGATGGCAAGTTGGTCAACCACCCATATCAACCAATCATAGTAAATTGCTATTCATTCATTTCTCATATATAACTCGTAAATAGACCCGTGCTTCGCACGTGGGTTTTGCGATGTGTAAATTATGCTGTGTTAGGTACGGAGCAACATTAAATAACTTCTATTCATTTTAAAAACACAATAATACTGGCTAACAACACTGATGTAAGCCATTAACTACTTAATTGATGATATTTTGTTCAATCAGAACTGATGTTGTAGTCTGAGCATCACTAGGATTAGGCAAAATGAAGGCTAACAAAATAAAAGCTCTGCTACCAGGGTAACCCAATGGTAAAAGGAAACCCCATACCCCCATGACCGCAGACAATGCTAGGTAGCCCAAACCAGCTCTCTACAGTTCCAGAGAAAATCATTCGCCCAAAGGCCCACTGCGATATAACCCAGTTGGAATCGTATTCAAACATTGAGACCTATGACCTCAACCCTAAATCTTCGCTTCCTCTACAATGCCAATTGAGCTATAGCTCATTTGCTATTAACATCAAGGAGAAAGAGACATGAAAAACATGCTAAGAAGGCTTAGAATTATGACACATGTCTAAAAACATTTGTATTTATTAGGTATAAAATGAACTATAATATTATAGCCTAGTGACATCTTAGGGGTGGGATAAGGTTTAGAGAGCACTAGGTCATGAGTTTGATTCCCACAAGGGGGTTTTTCCCAGATTTATTAGGTTTCCTCTTGAATTGGTGTATATACATTATTGCCTAGTGGAGATGGATATGATCAGGTGGTTTTACTGGTGACACGATAATACTCTAATACTCCGTCTCCAAATTTTTCGTTAAAAAATAAGATATCAAAATAAATAATCAAACTACTATTTAAAACATAAATGCTAATCACTAAAAGAACCGGTTAGCTTATTTGTTAGACTTCATGTTAATTACTAAAAGAATCAGCAAAGCACATTTATGGGACCCATAGATGGCAACCTATGGACTTTGCATTGGGTTGGTATATTTGTGGCATTTTCAAACTCGAGCGCTCATAAGTTAATCAAACTCAGTTTGAGTTTAGACAATCTCAACTCTATCTTTTACTACTTACACGTTCGCCTCTTTGAGTGAGTAACTAGATTATAATTATTTATAAAAAATAAGACATAGGTTCATATATGATTGTACCCTATAGTTTTTATATACTATTATTTAGTAACATGATTGAGCATATGTATGTTGTAAGTTTAGCATAAATGTTGTTTTATGTTTAAATTAGTTGTGTTGTATATTTCCTTAAAAAAATTGTGTTGTATACTTTCTTTTCTTGCCACATGTACACCTGGGTTGTCCACACCATTCTTTAGCCAGGTTTGTTTTAGGCCCCCCTTGTTCCCACACCCCCTATATCTTATTTTCACATCCCCTAGTGTATACGGGCCGTATACAAATATACGGCCCATATAGAATGTTTTTGAATAGGAAAATGCGTAGAGAATGTTTTTTTGATTTTACTATATACGGCCCGTATATAGTTATACCAGCCGTATACATGTTTATACGATTTGTAAAACGTATACGGCTCAATGGATTTATTTTGGGAGGTTTTTGATGTTACCAAATTTTGTATACGGGCCGTACAACGGTATACGGGCCGTATATAAGGATGTTTTTTCAAGTATCACGTTTTTTCCAGTTAAAACACCATCATTCTAGGGTTTCTAAACTCTTTATCACCTTTAACAACGTTGATCGGAACACGCCGCTTAAATCGGAGCACAAGTAGAGTAACGTTACCGATCAGTCCGTTGATCGAGTAACTAGCAGAAGAACACGACACAAACAAGTTCTCCACAGTTTGTTATTCAGATCTCTATTCGGTCATCTTTCCAAACTACAACACACGATAACTTTAAACTTTATATTGTGTGATTTGACCAGGAAATGATTGGAGGTGATTGCTACTTTTAATAAGCTGTCATAGTTGTCAAATTCGATTTCAACAAATCTTTTCCTTTTCCTTCAATTTCTAGAACATTCTCCGTAACATGAAGACGTGTCAGGTTCTTCTACTAGTGGTTTTTTAATGAAGTATTGAAGATTGAATGTGCAAACCGCAACCGTTTTTTACTATGGAAACGGTGGCTATGCGAAATACAAACCGCAATCTTTTGTGACTATGGGAAACACAAGTTTTCTTTTTGAGCTTGATGGATGTCCGTTATCTCAGTTGAGGCGGGCATTGTTTAAATCTGAATATAACTAGATGGTACATGTAACTTCATGAGCGTTGTGGATTCTCAGCGTTATTCGAATGTAAGTGGATCGAGTGATACGCTTATCTATTCTGGTCAAGGTGGGCATGGTTTGTTCGGGAGTAAATCACCACCCAAAGATCAACAACTTGTGAGTGGGAATATGGCTATATAGAATAGTATGGATAAGAAATCACCGGTACGGGTGATAAGGAAAGTTGCCTCGTTCTAATAGATTAAAAGAAGGATCGTTCTAATAGATTAAAAGAAGGGGTTTACGGTGTTTTGGTAGGTTGAAAGAGGTGAATGGTCCTTGTTTTTCCATGTATGTGACAAAACAAGGATCGTTCTAATCATCACAGAAGACGTGTCGGGTTCTTCTGCGAGTTATTCGCAATGTTTCGAATCTTCACAGAAGACGTGTCGGGTTTGTATTTCCCATAGCCATTGTTTCCATATACAAAATGGATGCGGTTTGCATATTCAATCTTCATTGCTTCATTAAAATTACAACACATGATAAACTTAGAAAAATACTCAAGAAGATTGTGTGACAACCGGTAGTTTACGCCCTTAATTACGTAATTTACAGGTGATTAACACGATAATGAATAGTGATTAAGATGTATATTAACTCATTTAGGCCTTTGGAGTGCCCAGGAACGTTTATCCAACTGTACAGTGCGCGTATGGTGATTTACGAGAAACCTGCTGAATATTACGCGATAACGAACTGATACCGTACAAAATACTGACAACGCCGAAAAATATTAAATTTTTACGATATATTCTAGCTTCGTAATTAAATTTTAGCAATCATAGTTGAAACCGGCTCGAAAAACGGATTAAAGACGGCAACGATGTAATTTTCGCGATTATTACTGTTATCGACGCACGAACGCGACTACGACGGATACTGACATTATTTTTACACGTTTTTAACTCTGAAATATTATTTTACTAGGCTACGGTGATTTCGGTTTTAAAAACATGTCTCGTAGGAATTACGAGCCACTTACACATGAGATGGGCTTGTGGGCCCTGAATCCAAGCCCAAAACCCACAAGCCTAAATCTGCACATAATATATTAGATCTTACAAGATCTCTACTAAATCTCTACAAATCTCTATAAAATCTCTACAAGAGATCTTTGTCTCAAAAGTTGAAACCACAAAATCTATAAAGATCCAAGCCTATCTATATACTGCATACACACACATTTGGGAAATGAGAGATTTCACAAAATCTAACACTCACTGTCAATCTCTCTCTACCTTAACACACAAAACCCTTCATCTACTCCCCATCTCTCAAGAACACACATGAAATCAGGATTAGACCCCCCCTCTTAAATCATGGCCGACCCCCACCCTTTCTTGATGGTCGCGGACATCAACAGAGACAACACCCCTATCATACGAAGAGCAGTGGAGTTTGGGTGTTTGTATATGAATGATAAGCTTCAAACTCAATTTCCTTCTGCCTCTCGAGCCTTCTATTTATAGACGGCTGTGTACATGAATAAACAATTGTTTATTCATGCAATAAGTCCTATGTAATATATTGTTGTGTACATGATGATCAGATTTGTCAGAAACTGATGATATTTCATCAGAAATGACCTTCTCTGATAATCCAAATCAACTCTTGATCAACTTGTGATTCTTTGAAGTAGATGCTTTGCGTTTCAGTTGTCCTATCTGATCTTCTTCTTCTTGTTGTGATCTTCAAGACTGTTACCATCTTTAGAGATGCAGTTGATTGAGATTTTCTTCAATACTTACAAATAAAGTTTCCTAACATATTTATTCACGACTCGAATTCGTTTTATAAAAATAAATATAGATTTTATATTTATTTCAAATATCGTATCATACGAATATTCCGATTTACACAACGACTTCTCAAGACGACTAACGGGATTCTACCGAAATATTTATATATTTTTATATAAATATTTATATATTTTAAATCTCACGAGAACTAAGTGTTTTTCAAGACTTATTAAGTATTACCGACGAATAAACGAACTAAACAAGTATAATTTCTTCGCTTCTTTTAAGATAACAACTTATCGTCGAATCGTTCAGTTAACGATTCGGTAGAGCTCGGTAACACGTAGATTAGTTACCGCATTAATTAGAAACTTATAAGATATTCCGTGTTAGGAATATTGTAGAACGCACGCTAGCGAGTCACGTCTTGGAAACGATATCACGAAGTCGTATTTAGCTAGCTTTGCACCAGGCAATTCAGGTGAATTCATAACCTCACCTTTTTACGGTTTTACATTTTTCTATGAACTCGCTCAACTTTATGTTGTTTTTTCGCATGTTTCTTTCTCATGTTACTTTTCAAAGTTATGGCACAGTTGGAACAGGAGAACCATTGGGAGTACTTAGTGGGCGTTCATTTTCTAGAAGTCTTAGCTTTAACTGCTTCCGCTGTTCAATGAAGATACCAGTCCAGTCACACCAGCTCTGATATTTTCGGGGTGTGACAGATTGGTATCAGAGCTATAGGTTACAGCGAATAAGGTTTTCTGTAGGAATACCTAGGCTCTAACCTCAATTTTCTCTGGGACTTAGACTACTGAGACTTTAAATACGTACAGAACGCCTGAGACTCGAATATGGTCTCCAACCGTTGCCGAAAAAACAAACAGTCAAGATTTTGTGTTCAAACATACGCTATTGTGGTGTTATACACATGGTTCACAAAAACAATTACATACAGTACATAAAACTCTGAGAGTTTAGGAAACATGCATTTAAGACCTTCGAAAACTCATGTTGAAGTTCATTAAAGGTCATCACGTAGGAACCACGTTTATTAACTCGGACAAACGCCATTATTATGTCGTCCATGCTATTTTAAGTAACCTACGCAAAACAAAGTACGGGCGCACAAATTACATGAAACTCAACCTATATGTCAACGGAGGTTGAAGTATATCATATACGAATATCGAGGCAAGGTCTTTGAGAAGACACGATGGCGCGACTGAACGACGCTAGATTCCGTCAGCAGGAGAACTACCGAATCATGATGCAGCAACTTGTCACACGGTCCCGCAACGACACGAATCACGCCAAGGAGAAGACGCACGTCTCCGTGTTCCCCCTATCTCAATAACGACGAATACACCATGTTCGACATTCCATGGTAATGTCACCTCACAACCGGTTATCACATGCAAGCCCAGGTAAAGTCCTTAAATCTCTTTTATTGAAATTCCGACTTTTGCATCTAGTGAGTAGATTTTCACATCTCTACTCCTCTTAATGGTCATTGTATCACAATCATTTCTTTCATTATAGCGAATAATCATTGCTTCATTTCTTTTCGAATAAAGCGTTTCATTAAAGTTCAAATATTATTTCGCTAAATCTAATTATTGATTTGTGATTCGAATGACCCGCATTATTGTAATTGTTGGCTTCTTTGTTATCAAGTCAACACATTTTCTTGAAATTTCTTTTCTTTTCAAGTTACATACATGGTTTTTCGTTGTGACCATGCCGAAAGTTTTCTTGACGATACATGTATTTATTGTCGGCTTGCGCCAAAACCAAGTTCAATTGTTTGAACTTGTTCATTACGCTTATTCAATTCAAGACACCATATGATGTATTGAACACATCATATTCAAATTCTTTTTAATAACCGCTTCATTTGTTCCGAGTCGTAGTAGACTTGCTTGGTCTTTGACTCCAATAAGTCATTTATTGATCTGCTTTAAATTCGCTTTGATTTATCATATTAAAGCAGTCTTAATACAATCGTGTGTTAAGACAATGGTACACAAATTAATTTTATATTCAGGTGCACCTCCTAACGGTTCTTCCAACATCGATCGAATGTCTTGCGATATTCATTGCTTCTTCATCTTCGATCGAAAACACTATTTCTTTGATGTTCCATTTTCAATTGAAAATCCTATGATATTGTTTGAAACTGTCACGGCCCCCGGCCCGGTTTGACCCGTTCCAGGAGCCGCGGGACAGAAAACCCGTGGTATTTAATTTAAGCGACAGCGGAAGTCTTTTAAAAACAGGATCTTTCAATATTTAAAACTGCACGTTTACATAATTTAGGGATAAAAACCCTGTAATTTACAATAAGGTGATTCCACTGGGAAATCTTTATTTTTCAAAACAGGTTTCTTTATTTATTTACATTGAGTCACTTCTCTAAGCTGGTAGTGCTCCACGGCACTTTTCTTAGCTCACAACAGATCACCTGAAACATGTTTGAAAAAGGTTTTGTCAGCGGGAAATACTGAGTGAGTTCATTCAGGTTTTATGAAATGACCCTTAGTTATAAATTACAGCATAAGAGCGATTACAATGGTTTATATCTTATATTTATCTGGCGCTCTGTCACAATGGTGACAAGTCACAATGGTGACGATGATCATACCACTATTAGGTCAAGGAACCCAAATAGTGATGATTATCCCTAGTAGGTCAATGAACCTAACTGGGAGAAAATTAGTAATGTGCACAATACCCCACTAGCCAGTGATTCAAGATATCCATGACTTAGTCCCTGTAATTATAACTTTTGAAAATAATTTGGAGTATTGTAAAACAGTTGATAAAAAGGGAATGACTCACCTTGCAGATTTAACGAGCAGTGTATAAGCCTACTGATTAGCCTAGATTAACCTAATTTAAATAATAATGCACACACACAAACGGGTTAGTAACTAATATAGCAGTTACGACAATTCACGAGATTAAACCCTCACAATGATTTATAAGTGCAATACTTAATAATTCAACGGATTCACAACGAATAACAGAGCATAGTCCGAATTCGAACAACACTCAAATATTCAAGTTGAAATCACGACGAATAACAAAGTATAAGCTCAATTTGAGCAGCACTTAAATAATCGTTGGATAGTTACAATCGATCGGACGTTGTATCATAATAGCGATCGAGTTATTACCCTGATTGCGGCAGCACTTCGTGAATTTGTGTGTGTTGTGCAGTAGATGAGGTATAACTCGACGTCAATTTAGAATTTGAGCGTCGTTTGAACAGCAGAAATCGAATGCCAATGTCTGCTATTTATAGTAATTTTTGGGACATGCTTACGGAGCGTAAGCCATATCCCTTACGGTCCGTAAGGGACACCTATTTACTATAAGGTAGCCACGCGTGGGACTAGGCCTGTTGAGTCACTGATTTCGAGAAATTCTTAACTGACAACGAGAATTAAAGATAATTGTCCACTAGGGTTTACTGTAACACCTCGTAAAATCACGTCCAATGATGTATTGACACGTGTAATAAACCCTAATAAAGTCAAACCTTGAACTTAAGGGACTAATTTTTTTTCGAAAAATAAAAAAAAAACTTTAATTATAAACAAACTGGAAGTATTAACATAACTTAATAAGTTTTTAAATAACCTTTTATGGTTTTATATTCACGAATGAGCCACTTGTTAATCAAGTGTAGCCGTTTGTGTAATTAATTGAAAGTTTGCGCAACAAAGGGTTAAAAGCGTCAACATGTTAATTGTTACCTCTGAGTGACCTTTTAACAAACCGAGAGCTTCATGATATATGATTATACTCTCGGGAATGCCAATCATTGGCCGTCCAAGGATTTTGTGCCTTTAAGTGACGTTACGCGTAACTTTGTAAATATAAGGGACTAAAAGTGTCAATATGTTTAATTATACCTCTGAATGACCTTTTAGGGAACCCGGAGCATTTTGGTGTTTAATAAATACTCCCAAGAATGCTTAATATGAATTAAATAAAGCTTCAATGCTATTAATTAATGAAATGCGCAAGTTTGCGCATTAGAGGGGCCTAAATCGTCAACTTTTGAATCTACGCCTTTCGGTGACCATCTAAGCGAACGAGAGCATATTAATATTTAAACATATGCTTGGGAATGCCTAATAAGGGCCATGGAAGGCTTAGATATCAATAAACAGCATTTCGCGCTACTTTGCGCAATTAAGGGACTAATTGCGTCAAACTGCAAAAATATGTCGATTCGTATAGAATCGGACCTCCCGGAATATGACCATAAGTTAAACATACCCTATTTATCCTTTATATAGCTTAGATATAGGCTTAGAGGTGTTTGGTGCGCAAAAATAAACTTTTATGTCATGCAGGGACTAAAAGTGTCAAAAAGTGCACAAGTTTGCATTTTCGCGCATATCTTACAATCTGAATATCCCCGGGCACCCAAAAATTTATGTAAGCACTAAAATATTTTATTTTAGTGTTTGGCTTGATAAAATTCCATTCGTCGCGTAAATTGGATCGTTTTTAGCGTCCGTCCGTGTTTGGTCGTAATTAGCCGAACAACGGGACCGTACGACCAAACGAACCGACATCCGAGATGTTGTTGAACACATTTTAAGTTCTCTATACTTTAACTTCATTTTTGAGCTTTGAAATGAGGTTAACGGGGCTTAAACGTGTCAAAAAATGCATCGAAAACCAAGTTTGGGGGTGCAGGGGCCTGTTTTGCCATTTTTGAAAGTTGCTGACCTGCAAGGTCCTTACGGTCCGTATGGACCTTTGCTTACGGTCCGTAAGACATCCCCAGACCAGAAAAATGTGTTTCCAGCTGTTTCCCAACTGTTCCAGCTGTTTGTGAGTGTGCAAATGGTTTTCTAAGCAATCTATGGGCTCCAATGGTATTGTAAATCAGTGGGTAAGAGGTGTACGATCCAGATCAAAGCTCGTTTATCGATGAACGATCTTAACGGTTCCGAAAAACCTATAAATACCCACCTCAACTTTCCCCAAACTCACACCTTGATCTAAATGTTCTAAGTTGGGGCCCTTGTGCTTCATACCTGAACATCCAAGATCAATTCCTTCCTTGCTTGGACCTTTTGTAAGTGTCCTTTCATGCTTAGTTATTTGTTTAGCGTTTAAACCGAAAAGTCAAGCGTTATCGATAAACACTTTGACTTTTAATCGGTTGATCCATGGTTCGCGTTGAACATGGCTACGTGATCGTAATTAGGTAGGTGTTTAACCCTCTAAAGGGCATCTCCTAATTACCACGTTTACTTAGTTTAATTGTCGGGTCAAATTAAAGTCAATCGGGTTGTTTTAAATAAAATTCATAGCTAATAATATAGAAGCTATAAAATCAGTTTTGTCACTTCAATAACTTGGTAAATATTAGTTGAACATGCCTAAGCATGATTCAACCCGACAATTCTAAGTATAGGCTCGGTCCGGAACCGAAAGTCGCAAAAGTTGACTTTTGCTTTGACTTTCAGTTCTGACCCGATTTAGCTTAGTTTAGTTATGCCTTAGGATTCCATTAGGACCATATTATAAGTTAGTATAACCCTCCAAGGTTATACAACTTGGTTCCATAGAAATCCTAGTTCATGCATATTTCCATTAAATGCCTAAATGTTGACCGTTATGCCTTTTGACCCTAAAACGAGAAATTTGAAAATGTGAGAGGACAATAATCTTTACTACTGATTTATAAACCTGTCCTTAAAATTTGAAATCAGTTGGAGGTCTAGATTAGAAGTTATGCTCATTAGCGTAAATGAAAAGCTTTTATGAATTAAACGGCGTAATTAGCATATAGCCTATCTAAACCCAATTTTTGATACCAAACTTTATACCTACTGATATAAAATAATAGTTTGGGATTTTTGGAGATTTTTATTTATTTTTAGGTTGAGCATAACATAAGGTTCTAAGCTTGATTCGGTAATTGTCGGTTTTGCCCATTTGGGATATAAAATGAGTTCTACAAATCTTTTTTATATCAAACCTTTTTCTACTGATATAATATGATAAATAAATTATTTTGAGCCTTCTGGAATAATAAAAATATCAGCTTTCCTTTGAAAACCCGGAAATGGCTCCAAATCGCCATTTTAAGCGTTTTTAACGCATAGTATGTATTAAAACTATTTTAAACATATAAGGGTTGATACCCACTGATATATTCAGTAAATTTTTATATATTAACAGTAAGGAAAAGTTATAAACTCAGGTTTCCAGTTTTGACCTTTTAAGCCTATGTGAAGTTACCAAAATGCCCCTTCGGTGCATGGTATGGTTATAGTTAATAAATTTCACATATATAGGATACCCTACTGTTATAACTTATTAAATTAAGTGTATCCCCTGATTTAATCAGACCTGTAACTCAGATTTATATTAAACCTCTTTTATAACCTTTAAAGTGACCGAAATACCCCTTCGGGGCACAAATTGGTCTTAAACTCGTTTTGGGCATAACGGAAGGTATCCTATTGATATCACAACATATTTAAGGCATATTAACTTAGAAAACCTGTTCATGATTCTTATGGTTAACCGTTACGCACTTTTTGCGTTCGGATCGGCTTATGTAACTAGTTTACATAAATTAGCCGAAACGGGACAAACCTTATCATTTTTATCTCAAAAACCGGAATGTGTTTAAGTTACCCATATTAAACAAGCATGCAAGCTTGTCGGGTCAAAATCACATTCTAAATCGGTCTTCGCTTTGTCGTGCGTTTGAACCGTATTCTTCTGTTAAAACTAACCGGTCTAAGCTTAGGCTTAATTAAAGACCTGTTAGAAATCTAATAGGTTATTAAAAACCTTCGTTCCAGATTTAGGAGCCCAGTAAAAGCTATCTGTACTTGCTTGGTGGTATACGGCTGGGATTAAATTTATATTTAGCTCAGGTAAATACTTTTAACTTATTTTCCCTTATATGGGCTTGGGGGTACGGTATATAAAATACCGCTTGGTCGGGCAATTGACCCTAACTCATTAGTAGTTGGGTATTATCAATGTGACCCGTTTGAAAACTGGTTTTGTTTGTTTTACGACTTTGGGAGCTTAATGACCATGTCCCGGATATCCTTGGCATCATTTTAAGAAATGGCCACGACCTTGACACCCGGGTGTAGGCGTACACCCGGTAATGTGTCCATATTTATTAAGGTATAAACGTTGGCTTCCCGCCGCGGACTTATACTGAGTGGTGTGTCAATTAACCTTAAACCCGGCACGACCCGGGCGACTGAACGCATAACGAACATGTAATTCTTTTACAAGTTTAACTTTGATTAATTATTCCCAAGTTATAAAAATATTTTGTGCCATGTGCATTCAAATCAATTTTTTAAACATTTTCAAAATGAGTCAGTTAAATTGTATTTACCAGTGAAAACTGACGTATTTTCCAAAAAGACTAAGTGCAGGTGCTAAACGGAATAGGCTGGTTTCTCCTAGCATCATATAGAAGTCTCGCAAGCTTAGATGCCTGAAGTCTGTTGAATAATGTTTCAATTTATCTTTGATCCGCCTGTGGATCCTTTACTTTCCGTTTGTAATACTTTGATATTACTTTATATCGGATTATAATATATTCATCTTTTGCTTCCGCTGTGCATTTTAAATTGTGTTGTTTGACTATGATGATATCAACTACGTCACGATACTCCCCGCCGGGCCCACCGGTGACACGTGGAAAATTGGGGTGTGACAGGTTGGTATCAGAGCCAACATTGAGTGAATTAAACACTAGCCTTTTGTGTTTAATCTCAATGACACAGTAGCACATTCCTTAAAACTTCCGAGTCTAGACTTAACATAGGAATACCCTTATCTCTATTCGGAGAATTTCTGTTTTTAAATCTATATATTCTATATGTCGCCAAACAAAGAAGCCATAATGGAGATTCTCCCCATTCGAAGCCTAGGAATGCTGAGCTTTGTACTGCGACCAGGATGAACATGCAACCAAGGAGAAAACATTCAGAAATAAAATGAAGAAGAAACTCTTATTGCTAAAAGATCGTTTCCTTAGAAGTCCTTATAAGGACATATTTATCTTTCACTTCCTTTAAGGACAACTTTATTCCTTAGAAGTCCCGTTTAGGGCAACCATGTACCTGCTTAAGTTTTAAAGGGACGGTTAGATTTAAAATAACGTTCCTATTATAAGGTCTACCATTATTATAAAATGGCAAAATCTAAAAAGGGACAAGACCTAGCCATGTGTCATTTGAAGACAAGGCCAAGATGGTATCTCCATAATTAGATTCAGACCCATAATTAACATCTCATCTTAGGATTGTTCAGCGTTTAATATGAAAAGAGAATCTTAGGGGTAAAACCTAGCCACAAGTCATTATAGACATGGCCAAGATGGTAAAACCTGTCCAAAAGATTCCAAAATTTTGTTAACATCTGTAAGTATGTTAACATTCTTGGCAAACTGTGAATCAGTAAAGTCATACAGGCCATCTTTTGAATTGGGTTAATTTAGATTCCCTGTAATTATATAACCATCCTTTGAGGATGAAGTGCCTACGGGTAATAATTAAATGTCCTCTGTGACTAAAGACAATGGTAGCTTACGACTCCCTGTTAATAAAAGGTGATGAACTGTGGTTCAAACCTAAATACCTGGATACTGTAAAATCCTGGTTTATAAATTAAACTTGTCCATGTGACTAGGCCTTGTGTGCCATTATTAACTTATAATATAGGATTCATGATAAGGATCCTGAACAGTTATATATTTAACAAATTAACTAAAATGGTTATTGAAAAACCATAGGTTATAAATTTTAGTAAATTCATATGAGCCTATTCTCAAGGTTCGAAATCCTTGTTTACACCTGTAAACATGTTAACGCTCCTGACAATAGTGATGCGATAAAATCACACTTGTCATCTTTATATTAGGAATTTTCCGAACCCCTTAATTAGCATAAATGATCAATAGGAATCATGGCTAATAAACGTCGAACATGAAAACGTCGAACATGATGAATACATCGAAACATTCATTTGAAATGTATGCCTTCAAGCAAAGATGTATATATGAAAAAGATAGTTTTATTTCATAACTTCTTGTCAAACAAAGAACTGTGAAATCTTCCGATCCAAAGGAATCATTGATTATGTTTTAAAAATTTCCCTAGTGACAAGGCCTCTATGCCATCTAAAGTCCTTTGGAACAAGCCTTTGTGCTATATAAAATGTCAGTACGACATTGACAGTTGTGACTGATGTTCCCTGTCTAATAAATATGAAGGATTACATTCCGTTTAAACGCCTAAGTTGGTTTAGTTAAAAACCTAGGCAAAACATAATCAAATAAATTTAATACTATCTATTGGCCTATATGGTTTATTTGCACCATGGCTATTTAATCATCAAACTCGACAATTCCCTATATAATTAAGCCAATTATTACTACTTGGTTAGTAGCCTTCAAAGATTCACAATGGTTGACCCCTCTGAAGCGCGCAATCATCAAGTCGATCAGAATGATGATACAAGATTGAACTTAGCAGGCTCCGAATTACAGGCTATGGTTGATACAGCCATAAACGAAGCCGTGGACCGCGTATTAAAGGATCATAAGCGGAAGTGCAATAATACCCAAAATAAAGGTTGCAAAAAGGGTAAGACCGGTTCAAACCAGTCCAAGCCAAAGGAGGCAAAAACCCAAATGCAGTAACTGCAGAAAGCAACATTTTGGAAAATGCACGATAGACCCACGTGCTAAATTATGTGGGATTTGCAAGACCAGGGGCCACAAGACCTTGGATTGCAAGAAGTTGGAAGATGCGACCTGTTATGGTTGCAACGAGAAGGGGCATATCAGGACTAATTGCCCAAATAAAACCAAGAAGCCTAGCAGGGCTAAGAAGACCCAAGCTGGAAGCTCTCAAATGGATGCTCAAGAGGCTATTCAGGATGACAATGTCACAACAGGATTAGCCAATGGTACCTCAGAGACTGCTTCAGCAATATTAGATGGAAGTTTTATATCCATTAGGAACCATTCTTTTCCACTGTCCTTGTTTCCGTTGAACTTGGGGGACTCGATATAGTGATAGGAATGGATTGGTCATAGCTAAGCCCATATTATGGGTGATGAGAAGCAACTAGTTAACAAGGCTCCTTATGGTGAGTATTTGAAAATTCAAGAAGACATATGGTATGGATTGCCTATGTATCTGCTGAATTCGGTATTTAATACCAAAGCTTCGAGTATGGAAAACTCGGAAGAGACAAACAAAAGTCGCGATGTTAGAGATGCGACAAATGTTAATGGTGCATCAAATGTGAACCTCAATGTTTATGGAGCTAATCTCCAAAAATGTGACTAACGCAACTGTCAGAACAACTATGAGAAAAGTCATGAAAAGGTTCAAGAAGCCAAATGCTGTTTGCTCTAAAAGCACATGTCGCTGCTCATGAGAAGAGCTTCATTCATACTTCAAATGCGAAAAAAAAAATTAAACCCAACAAAGGCATATATGGCAAGGAGCCCATTATTTTTGGTGTACTTAAAAGTACTTCGTCTCTTGGGAGTCAAGAGACTTCAATAGTAAAAAGGGATCATCGATTGCAGGAAATCGTTGGATGAAGTAGAAACCATTAGGTGGGTCAGCGTGGTATCATTAATTGACAGCCATTCGATGGCAACACCCTTAATTAGTAAGGACATTAATGAAGTCCACAAGAAAGATTCTCTTATACATTAAAGGATGGACCATATTAGAAAGACCTATTATTCGCATCAAAATGGAAAAAGATGGAATAAGAATTTTCTGACCCTCACCATAGAAGTTTTAGGATGTCGACAGTATGTCGCAAATTTTAATTCTTTGACTAAGATAGTAACCTATTCAAGTTACCCAAAAATCTAAGCTTGAATGCAAGCAATTGATGGTGGTTAGCAGATATAACACCTCGAAAATTTGTGTTCAATAAAATAAAGACATGTGTCACGTGGGACAAACGTGTCAGGGACCCGGATCAAATACGGACGTATGGTAGGATTTAAAAGGGGCGTCATGTTATTTAAATACCACTGAACGACCCATGGGCGACATGTTATTAAAATACCTCTGAGCAACCCAAGATATAAATCCCAAGACCATGAATCGATACGATAAATGTCCGATAAGTTAGCCGGTTGTTCCAAGATAAATTAATTTCATAGGTTTCAAAGCTTGCTCATTATGAATCCACTATGGATCTACCTCAGCCGCTCGCGTTTTATAGAATAAGAAATAACCAGTCAAAGCTGAGACTGCCCTAAAATTTGTTAAGATTTTATAGCTAAGTTTAAAAGGATTAAGAATGGAGGCGTATAACCCTCCTGGTGTATGATTACAGATAGTTCTCATTAATAACGACACCAGATACACCCTTATTGTGATTTTATTTCCGAGAATTACGTTTGGTTTCAGGTATTGCTAAGTCTCTCATAAGACCATAAATTTAGCAAACTTTTAAGAAATTCTCCCGTAAGAACCCGAAATATTAAGTGTAAGGTAAAAATTACAAGCGAAATCATAAGAACCATTCCTTCTGTTCCCGTCAGAAACTTCCAAATTGCAGAATTCTAGAAGTATCCTCTCTCTAGAGGAAGTGCGTCAGCACATATAGTTGATATCTCTTTAATCTCTATCGATTACGAATACCAGACAGTATGATAAAAGCGCCATATGAGGATGGATGTATCTTAATATGTTCCATAGATTGCTTCCATGCCTGATCAGTATGGAGGTTTAATGCATGGGACCACAAAGATATCCCAATGGTCATATGGTACTAAAATCAACTAATGGTATTCAAAGAAGATATCCATAATGGAATTGTCCAAGTAAATGTCCCCGAATAAGGAATTCGTGGACTTGTAACATAAACGTGTCACTTATTTGACACGAGCAATGATGGATGAACTGGAGCCTGAGATTTGGAAAATCTCTATAATCTCCTTGTATCTTGATTATCTTCTCCTAAGATTACCCTGTTTACCTCCTGAGAGCCAAGTAGAGTAAAGATTTATATCTCATTTAGGGTTGTTCTATTATGAAATCTCCAAGGTAGCTAGTATCATCATTGGAAGAATCGAAACCCTGATTAAGTAAATTTTAAAATAAAGGATTCATATAGCCTAACCCGATATCCTGAAAATTCGGTATAGTTATTTAAGAAAGACGGTTCATTTTTGCTTGTGCATTGATTACCGCAACCATAATTAAGGCAACAATTAAGAATTTCTATCAGATGCCCAGGATCGTCGATTTGTTCGACTAACTGAAAGGATTAGCTATTCCTTAATATTAGCTTTAAGCAGTGGTTCGAATAACCACCTCACCTTATGATAAGCTTTTCGATAATAGTTGATATAAGTGTTAAGGCTGCTCCTTGGGAGGCCTTGTATAGATAAGATGTTAAACATCTATTGTTAGACAGAAAATTGGTAAGACCAATTATCAGGATCTGAAAGTTGCCTTGAAAACAACAAATAAGATCGTGCAAATCCGTAATCATCTATAGGTTGCCAGTATTCGGCAGAAAATCAAGGATTAATGAATTTAGCAACCCTCCTAAGTTTTTGATTGAGGGATAAAGTTCAACAAAGATATCACCCTAGAAGGGTGTACCAATCTGTTAATTTTCAGGCTAGTTGAGCTCTGAATATATAGAATCATTCGAAGGAATCGGATGTATTAAGATCAAATAGCTTATAAGCTAAAACCTATATAAGGAGCTTAGTGGAGCTCGCAATGCGACCCACACTGACAATTTAAGGATATGTTTCGCCGATAACTTAAAATGTATTATCATATAAAGATATGCAGATTTATTATATGATAAGAAACCTGTATCAATCAAGGATCGACAGGTTGAAAAGCTCCAAAGAATACATATACCTATTATAAAGGTCAACTGGAGTGCTTAGAAAAGCCCAAGATATGCTATAGAAGTTAAGTCTATTATCATTTTAGCAAATCTCGAGGTCGAGATTTCTTTTAAGGGGGTGAGGATGTAACACCTCGTAAAATCACGTCCAATGATGTATTGACACGTGTAATAAACCCTAATAAAGTCAAACCTTGAACTTAAGGGACTAATTTTTTTTCGAAAAATCGAAAAAACTTTAATTACAAACAAACTGGAAGTATTAACATAACTTAAACAAGTTTTTAAATAACCTTTTATGGTTTTATATTCACGAATGAGCCACTTGTTAATCAAGTGTAGCCGTTTGTGTAATTAATTGAAAGTTTGCGCAACAAAGGGTTAAAAGCGTCAACATGTTAATTCTTACCTTTGAGTGACCTTTTAACAAACCGAGAGCTTCATGATATATGATTATACTCTCGGGAATGCCAATCATTGGCCGTCCAAGGCTTTTGTGCCTTTAAGTGACGTTACGCGTAACTTTGTAAATATAAGGGACTAAAAGTGTCAATATGTTTAATTATACCTCTGAATGACCTTTTAGGGAACCCGGAGCATTGTGGTGTTTAATAAATACTCCCAAGAATGCTTAATATGAATTAAATAAAGCTTCAATGCTATTAATTAATGAAATGCGCAAGCTTGCGCATTAGAGGGGCCTAAAGCGTCAACTTTTGAATCTACGCCTTTCGGTGACCATCTAAGCGAACGAGAGCATATTAATATTTAAACATGTGCTTGGGAATGCCTAATAAGTGTTGGTGCACTACATCTACTGATTACGTCTTGTATCGAGTCATTATCTTAGAACGATAGATCTTAGCTTGAAATATAGAAAATAGTGAGATTGTATAGGTTTAAGATAGTTGGGCCGCTCATTAGTCGTTTAGATATATGGACCGCTCGAATGGTCATGTTCTGGACCGCTCTTATGACAAGATGGTTGGACCGCTCGAGTGACTGTCTGGGCCGCTTATTGGGCCTGTCCAATAAGCGGTCCCAAAGTCCTATATATACCTCTAGAGCGGATTCATTTAGAACGGTTCCTGATTTTCGTACCGAAGTGCTGCCGGATCGAAAACAGGTTGTATTCATCGTCAAATCAATAGAAAAGGAGTTTAAAGTGATATACAAGCTATTCCTACGTCATTTACTTGTTTTCCGCACCTGTACTTGACGAAAACGCCTCTGAACCACTCGTTCGGGTCGCCAAACGATCCTACAAGTGGTTACTCGCAATCAATAATGGCTGCCAACAACAATATGCCGACCGCATTAGACAAAGAACAGATCTTTGGAATGGCTGAGAAGGAGATGGAGTACAGGGTTGAGTTGTTTAACAATCTAACCCAAACATGTTTTGCAAAATGTGTCGAGAAAAGGTACAAAGAATCCGAGTTAAACATGGGTGAAAACAGTTGCATTGATCGTTGTGTTTCAAAATATTGGCAGGTCACAAATCTTGTAGGCCAACTACTTGGTTCTGGCAGACCACCTATGTGAATCTTCCACCTCGTTGTTCAACAATAATACTTGATGATTTGTTATGCGAGTATGCCTGGCCTAGAAAGTTAGTGACCACATTTTAGTTTATTTTGGCAAATTATGATTGATAAATCATATAGTTTCGTTGTACCTCCTATATGGAACAAATTTTGGGTCCCTCTCAACTATTTCTTGGAATGATTTTGTGCGAAATTCGTTAAAAACAGTTATGCAACAAAGCTTTTTAGAAAAAAGAATTCTGTTGGTGCACTACATCTGCTGATTACGTCTTGTATCGAGTCATTATCTTAGAACGATAGATCTTAGCTTGAAATATAGAAAATAGTGAGATTGTATAGGTTTAAGATAGTTGGGCCGCTCATTAGTCGTTTAGATATATGGACCGCTCGAATGGTCATGTTCTGGACCGCTCTTATGACAAGATGGTTGGACCGCTCGAGTGACTGTCTGGGCCGCTTATTGGGCCTGTCCAATAAGCGGTCCCAAAGTCCTATATATACCTCTAGAGCGGATTCATTTAGAACGGTTCCTGATTTTCGTACCGAAGTGCTGCCGGATCGAAAACAGGTTGTATTCATCGTCAAATCAATAGAAAAGGAGTTTAAAGTGATATACAAGCTATTCCTACGTCATTTACTTGTTTTCCGCACCTGTACTTGACGAAAACGCCTCTGAACGACTCGTTCGGGTCGCCAAACGATCCTACAAGTGGTATCAGAGCTTCAGGAGGAGGAGTTCTACAGGAAATAGCTGAAAATTGTCGAAATTCTGTCTTCTACTCATTCTTTTTCAGTTCCAGATATTTTCCACGGTCGAAACTTGCTCAAAATCTCAGGGATTGTGCGCGAAGGTATAAAAACAAACCCTTGAAAGTTTGGGGTTGAAATTCGAAGAAATAGTGGGTTAAATTGTTGTCCGAATTTGGATCGTCTTTCTGAACATTCATGGATCGCTTATTGGACCTAGCTTGAACCGCTCGTAATTAGTGCTTTGAACCGCTTATTTGAACATATCTTGGACCGCGTATTCGGTTGAGTGACTTGGACCGCCCCAAAATCAATTGTGAACCGCTTATTCGTACATTTCCTGAACCGCTCGTACGAACAATTACCTGGATCGCCTATTTGGACCATCTGGATTCGCTCGAACAACATATCTTGAACCGCTCAAACAACACACCTTGAACCGCTCGAACATCATTCTTGGACCGCTCCAAATACTTTGTCTGGATCGCTTTTAAGAATTCCTTTGGACCGCGTTTGTGATCAAATTTCACTTGGATCGCTTTTAAGAATTTATTTGGACCGCTTTTCTGTCAGTTGCCTTGAAAAACGTGTTAAGTCATCATGAATTCTGAGTTTTACAACGCCTTTGCTACATCGACTACTCCAGCCGCGATTGCTCAAGCTATGAATCTGGAAAATGAGACTGGAACCACTCAGAAACCCCCGAAACTGATGAGTATTGAAGAATACTATGGGTGGAAAGATCGTTTTGAAAACTGGGTTCAGGCAAATCATCTCAGATCGTGGGAATGCATATTGGAAAAGTACACATTGCCTCGAACAGAATTGCAAGTCATTAAACAGATATCTGAATTCTCAGAACAAGAAAGTGCAATGTATAGAGCAGAGAAAATGATGATCAGTTTGTTACAGCAGGCGATTAAAGAAGATATATTCATTCTGCTACAACACGACAAAACTGCGAAGTCAATTTGGGATGCTCTTAAAGTGAAATTCGAGGGTAGTGAAAGTATGATCAAAAGCAAGAAGGCATTGCTTAAAAAGGAATTTGATCTGTTTAGCAGTTTGCCGGGAGAGGATACTAAAAAGCTAATTGAGAGATACTGCCACTTAGTGCGTTCGTTATCGATGTTGGGAGTTGAGAAAGGTCGTGAGGAATGGGTTGATAAGTTGGCTGACGCGTTACCTCAGAAAGAGTGGGGAACGTATTTGATGATACTGAAAAACACGGGTGTTTATGACAAACTTACAATTGGTCAGTTTATTGAGAAAATTGAGAGTCAGGATCTTGAACAGCAAAAGATCGCGAGGATGAATAATCCTAGTGGTCAACAAGATGTTAAAATGTACTATAAAGGTAGTATTCCAGTTTCTGAAACTGAAAGAAGTCCGAAAATTCAAACCGCTTTCAGTGCTGGTGATTCATCTGAGAAAGCTGATCAGGGTTCGAACAAGAGTAGCAGCGGGTTTTCATCATTTCCGAGTGTAAATCCGAAAGAGACTAACACAAGCTTTCAGTCTCAGAGTACAAAAACCGAAAATGGATACATAATTCAGTGCAAAATAGCTCTCAATCTTCCAGAAGGTCAAAGCTTCTCTGAAGACACTGCTAAAGACCACATGGCACTTCTGGGTTCAGTTCTGTTATCTTATGAAGGTCTTGTTGCTGGTCGGATCGGAAATCCTATGCTCACCAAAGAGGATTACGATCAAATAGATGCTGAGGAAATGGAACTTATGGATATCAAATGGTGTCTTGCTAGTGTTCTTCGTCGGGCTGAGAAATTCAAAACCATTACCGGGAGAAATGACTTTCTTGATGCACATGTTTCTACTTTAGGTTTTGATAAATCTAAAGTTACTTGTTTTCGATGCAGGGAGAAGGGCCATTTCAAGCGAGAGTGCAAAGGAAGAGAAGCTAGCGGAGCACAAAATCCATTCGGGAAAGATGATTACTACCGCAAAGCAATCTATCAACAAGTTGGTCAATCCCAAGAACCACAAACAGCTCATGGGAGAAAGATTGAAGATTCCAAAAGAGCATGTGTTGTAGATTTCAGCTGGAGTGATTACATATCATCTGAAGCTACAGCAGAACGAGTTATCGATCAAGATGATGAGAAACTACCAGAAGGTTTCAGTTGGGATATGTTTGTAGATGAAAAGGGAGGTTTTAAAGCTTTCATTGCAAAGATCGTCCGAGAGCCAAATTTGTTTGCTACTTGGATGAGATCTATTGGAGAGAATGTATCAAGTGGAGATGAAAAATCTGTGTCATCTGATGAAAGTTCAGATAGTACTGATAGACTCTCAGAACACTCTGGGGATGTTTCAGATAATTCAGATGAAACTGTTCAAGAACAGGATGTTGTATTTGATAAAACACCATCTGATTCTAGTATATCTGATGATGATTCTGAAAAATCTGTACATTTTGATCAATCACCAGATCATAGTAGCAGTGATGATGAGGAAGAGAAACATATAAATACTGCAAAATCTCATACGTCTCCTGAAAGTTTTCATTTTTATTTTGCAGAAAAAATGGAGAAACTAAAAGAGAAACAAGCTGCTAAAGAACAACAATCTGAATCTGAAGGTGATGTTCAGAATGCTGAAAATGTTGTTGAGAAAATTGGTGAGTTTGTGAAAGAAGTAGAAAAGGTGATTGAAGTAGAAAAATTGGTTGAAGTTATTAAAACAATCGAAGTTGAGAAGATTATTGAAGTCGTCAAGCCATGTGAGAAGTGTTTGGAAGCCTGCAAAGAGTGTGCAGCAAAAGACGACATCATAGCTGAGTACGAGAAAAAGAAAGAGCAGTTATTGTTCAATCTCAATTATGTGAAGGAATCGTACGACGTGTTGAACAAAACAGTAACTGGTCTCCAAAAGACAAACACAGAAAGAGAACAGGCGCTGACGATGATGAATGCAACTTTAATGTCGAAGCAAAAAGCTATAAATTTCTACATTGAAGAAAGTGCAAAATGGAAGCAAGAGTTGGAAACTGAAAAGATTGAAAATGAGAGGATTAGGAGGTTATTGTTGAGCTATTCTACCTCTGATTATGTTATTGATCGTGTTTATCCAACTGTTGCAGGTATGGAAGCTTTTCAAGACGAGAAGCCAAAAGAAAAGAAATACTGTGGTAAGAAAACAACTGTTAGCTATAACAAGTGTCCGCCTCCAATTTGGGATGGATATTCACCTAGGAAACCAAATGAGGAACAACTTGCAAAAGCAGTCAATATACAGCTTAAAACCGATACAACTGATGTCTTACCAGAAAACATTGATGTGACATTTACCTCATCCGATACTGATCATGAGTCTGAAATAATCAAAAAGGTGGTCGATCAGGTGTTGGATACTGATGAAGAGACAGAGTCTAAATTTGAGTCTGAAAAGCCAAATTCGTCTGTCAACAGTCAAAATTTGTCGGTTAAACGGTCTTATAGTAAAGAATTTTTGTTATCAAAGGCAGATTTGGATGATGAAACATTCGAAGTTGTTTATACTTTGAATGGTTCTGACAAATTATATTACAACAAAGAGTTTCCGATAATGAGTATCAAAACAGAATTAATCAACAAAACTTTTAAACTAATAGAGGTTAATATTCCTGAATTAAAAGTTTTGAAAAATTTTGATAAACCTAAAAAATATACTTCCAGAGTTCAACAACGTTTAAACAAGAAAAAAGGTTATAATTCTGGTCCTGGTTTTCAAAAGAAACCTAACCAAAATCGTAGCTACAAAAAGAAAGGTTTAGGTTTCGTTCCACAAGAAAATCATAAAAATGAGAAAAATTCTAATTCAAACACTGAATTTGTGACAGGTGGAAGCTCAGAAGATGAACAGCAGAAACCATTTTGGAAACAAACTAACAAAGAGTTTCTTGCTGAGAAGAGAAAGAATGGAACTGGAGTATTTCATCCAAGAAATACTCAAAACCTGTTTGAAATGCAATGAAGCTGGTCACATTGCATCGGATTGTTCGAAAGATATCAAAGCAAAACAGGGAGCTTCTCAGAAGATGAAAGATAAAGTTGTAGAAAAATCTAAAAAATCCAAAATTTTTAAAAATTCGAAAAATGAAGTTGGAGAATGTTCAAAGAAAAAGACAAAATTTTACAAAAGACAAGGAAATGACAACCAGGTCTGGGTTGCAAAGAAGAATGTAGTGAAAGTCGGCGATGAATCTGGTTCCACAAAGCCAGAAGAGCCACAAGTTGTGAAGAAAATTCCAGTGAATGAGGATGTTCTTCCATCATTGAAGTTTGAGGAGGTTAAAAAGAAAATTGGAAAAATTGAAATTTCAAATCAATTTTATGATGATGAAAAAGAATTTGATGTCGAGAAAACATTCAACGGGAATGTTAAGAAGATATTTGGGAAAATGTTGAGTGGTAAAGCTAAAGGGGTAAAAGACTTTTACGCAACTAAAAAGGCGACATACAACCCTACAGCTGAAGAGTTGAAAGCCCTCAAGTCTGAGAAGACTTGGAGGGAAGTTTGCTTCCCAGAGTAGTCAAAGGACTACGCCGGAGATCCCAAGTTTATATCGTGGATCAGGAATCGGCATCATTCTAGTTATTTGATGAATTTGTTTGAATGATTGTGATTAATGTTTGAATGTTTTGCAGGTAAAAGGACTACGCCGGAGCTTCCAGTTGTTAATTGCGAAGCAGGAATCGGCATTTTAATTGGTAAAATGGTGATGTAGACGTAATATTCCTACAATTGGTAGTTTTTGGGTATCTACAAGTGGTAATCTTGATCCCACAAGTGGTAATTGTGGTTAAATTTTTTGAGATGCTTGGATTCGTTGAGTTAATTACATTTACAAGTGATACAGAAAGTTCTTAAATGCAAATGGTAAATCAGGGACATTAATTTGTACTTGATTTATTATTCATAAAAAAAATAGATAAGATGATGAACCACATCCCCGTTTTTTAAAAATTGATAAACCTACAAGTGGTTGGTATCAACACAAATTCATTTTCCGGAAAAATCATTTCGATTAATACAAACTTAAGTGTTTTGAAATCTAAATGAGAAAATGATTTGTGATAGGGGGAGTTCAGATTGTTTATGCCTAGTGAATGGCGATTTGATGTGATTCAGTGTCGGTTGTCAAGTTTCTATATAGTTTGTTTTACTTTTTATGTTTCTAGTAGGTCAAAAAGTCTAGAAGTTTTCAAATTTTCTTTAAAATGTGTTTGAATTTTAGGGGGAGTAGGGAAATTTCAGAAAATCCAAAAACATTTGAAAATTTGAAAAAGCCAAAAACATGATAAAATTCAAAAATGAGTTTTTGTTGCGAAAAAGAGGAAATGATAGTACATCAGTGGACTATCACGGCACGCTAAAGAAATGTAAAGTAAAAAAGTGTTAAACAATCTTACTGCAGATGTGTCAGTAGATTTTCGCACAATTAGTAAATTGAAACGAGATATAAACCTAAATCAAACTTGCTTAATTCGTGGGTAACTATTCTTGGATATATGGGTAACCCCCGAAATCTTGTTTGAAAGGTCCCGTATTCTGAGATACTAGGTCTTTATACTCAGTGATATCTGGGGTATTATCCCGGGACTTCTGCTGTATGGAAGTACTGACCTAGTCCCCGGATAATACTTTCTGCAAATGCTTGAAAAAGCGCCGCCCTCAGCATGCTGATGAAACAATAAAATTGATAGTCGCTGCTGTTGAAATGCAAAAAGATCCTCTAAAGGGGACCCACCAAAAGTCGAGCCGTCATCTCTCTGCTGAACGGAAGTTCTGACCTGAGCTCTCACGGTTTCGCATCTAACCCTTTTACAGATATCATCTGTGGTATACTTACCTGTAAGACTGAATATTTGGGATCTGGATACAAGAGTATATTCAAGTGGAGTGATACACAATTAAGTTTAAGTCTTTAAAATATTAATATCGTATCTCGAATCGTTTGAAATTTGTGTTGAGAATTTAAGAGGACAAACATACTGACAATCTAGGTAAAGTGTTTAAAGCTTAAAATGAAATCAAGCTTAACGGTGTTGATGATTTGTCTCATAAACTGATATGATCCTCTTGCACGAACTCAAAAATATTGTTTGTAAATAGTTTATTTCTGCATTTTATTTCTCTTATGTTAAAAAATCCAAAAAGATTTTAGTGTGTTTTAGCATAAATTTTTTGAAAAAGTCAAAAAGATTTTCGACAACTGATGTTGGAAAACTGATTTTCAAAATTTCGTGTGCTAAACATGATGAACAGAATTTGAGGGGGAGTGTTTGTGTAAATCTAACTGTTTTCGTTAAATCTAGCCTTCTTCAAGTGGTTCATCATAGATTGTTTTTGAGGGGAGTAAAATGCTGGTGCATAGTTGTTGAAATTAATTTGTAAAAGAAATTTACTTTGAGGTAGAGTCTATGCAGGAAAGCCAGGCGTTGATCCTGAAGATGTTACTGAAGATGAGAATACCAGTAAATCGAGAGGGGGAGTCTGTAGATAGAGAAAGAAAAGCTCGAAGACTGATCAAGACTGAAGATGTGAAGATACAGCATGGTGTGACTCGATAGTCGACTCCATCAACATCTGAGGGGGAGTCTGTTGGTGCACTACATCTGCTGATTACGTCTTGTATCGAGTCATTATCTTAGAACGATAGATCTTAGCTTGAAATATAGAAAATAGTGAGATTGTATAGGTTTAAGATAGTTGGGCCGCTCATTAGTCGTTTAGATATATGGACCGCTCGAATGGTCATGTTCTGGACCGCTCTTATGACAAGATGGTTGGACCGCTCGAGTGACTGTCTGGGCCGCTTATTGGGCCTGTCCAATAAGCGGTCCCAAAGTCCTATATATACCTCTAGAGCGGATTCATTTAGAACGGTTCCTGATTTTCGTACCGAAGTGCTGCCGGATCGAAAACAGGTTGTATTCATCGTCAAATCAATAGAAAAGGAGTTTAAAGTGATATACAAGCTATTCCTACGTCATTTACTTGTTTTCCGCACCTGTACTTGACGAAAACGCCTCTGAACGACTCGTTCGGGTCGCCAAACGATCCTACAATAAGGGCCATGGAAGGCTTAGATATCAATAAACAGCATTTCGCGCTACTTTGCGCAATTAAGGGACTAATTGCGTCAAACTCCAAAAGTATGTTGATTCGTATAGAATCGGACCTCCCGGAATATGACCATAAGTTAAACATACCCTATTTATCCTTTATATAGTTTAGATATAGGCTTAGAGGTGTTTGGTGCGCAAAAATAAACTTTTATGTCATGCAGGGACTAAAAGTGTCAAAAAGTGCACAAGTTTGCATTTTCGCGCATATCTTACAATCTGAATATCCCCGGGCACCCAAAAATTTATGTAAGCACTAAAATATTTTATTTTAGTGTTTGGCTTGATAAAATTCCATTCGTCGCGTAAATTGGATCGTTTTTAGCGTCCGTCCGTGTTTCGTCGTAATTAGCCGAACAACGGGACCGTACGACCAAACGAACCGACATCCGAGATGTTTTTGAACACATTTTAAGTTCCCTATACTTTAACTTCATTTTAGAGCTTTGAAATGAGGTTAACGGGGCTTAAACGTGTCAAAAAATGCATCGGAAACCAAGTTTGGGGGTGCAGGGGCCTGTTTTGCCATTTTTGAAAGTTGCTGACCTGCAAGGTCCTTACGGTCCGTATGGACCTTTGCTTACGGTCCGTAAGACATCCCCAGACCAGCAAAATGTGTTTCCAGCTATTTCCCAGCTGTTCCAGCTGTTTGTGTGTGTGCAAATGGTTTTCTAAGCAATCTATGGGCTCCCATAGTATTGTAAATCAGTGGGTAAGAGGTGTACGATCCAGATCAAAGCTCGTTTATCGATGAACGATCTTAACGGTTCCGAAAAACCTATAAATACCCACCTCATCTTTCCCCAAACTCACACCTTGATTTAAATGTTCTAAGTTGGGGCCCTTGTGCTTCATACCTGAACATCCAAGATCAATTCCTTCCTTGCTTGGACCTTTTGTAAGTGTCCTTTCATGCTTAGTTATTTGTTTAGCGTTTAAACTGAAAAGTCAAGCGTTATCGATAAACACTTTGACTTTTAATCGGTTGATCCATGGTTCGCGTTGAACATGGCTATGTGATCGTAATTAGGTAGGTGTTTAACCCTCTAAAGGGCATCTGCTAATTACCACGTTTACTTAGTTTAATTGTCGGGTCAAATTAAAGTCAATCGGGTTGTTTTAAATAAAATTCATAGCTAATAATATAGAAGCTATAAAATCAGTTTTGTCACTGCAATAACTTGGTAAATATTAGTTGAACATGCCTAAGCATGATTCAACCCGACAATTCTAAGTATAGGCTCGGTCCGGAACCGAAAGTCGCAAAAGTTGACTTTTGCTTTGACTTTCAGTTCTGACCCGATTTAGCTTAGTTTAGTTATGCCTTAGGATTCCATTAGAACCATATTATAAGTTAGTATAACCCTCCAAGGTTATACAACTTGGTTCCATAGAAATCCTAGTTCATGCATATTTCCATTAAATGCCTAAATGTTGACCGTTATGCCTTTTGACCCTAAAACGAGAAATTTGAAAATGTGAGAGGACAATAATCTTTACTACTGATTTATAAACCTGTCCTTAAAATTTGAAATCAGTTGGAGGTCTAGATTAGAAGTTATGCTCATTAGCGTAAATGAAAAGCTTTTATGAATTAAACGGCGTAATTAGCATATAGCCTATCTAAACCCAATTTTTGATACCAAACTTTATACCTACTGATATAAAATAATAGTTTGGGATTTTTGGAGATTTTTATTTATTTTTAGGTTGAGCATAACATAGGGTTCTAAGCTTGATTCGGTAATTGTCGGTTTTGCCCTTTTGGGCTATAAAATGAGTTCTACAAATCTTTTTGATATCAAACCTTTTTCTACTGATATAATATGATAAATAAATTATTTTGAGCCTTCTGGAATAATAAAAATATCAGCTTTCCTTTGAAAACCCGGAAATGGCTCCAAATCGCCCTTTTAAGCGTTTTTAACGCATAGTATGTATTAAAACTATTTTAAACATATAAGGGTTGATACCCACTGATATATTCAGTAAATTTTTATATATTAACAGTAAGGAAAAGTTATAAACTCAGGTTTCCAGTTTTGACCTTTTAAGCCTATGTGAAATTACCAAAATGCCCGTTCGATGCATGGTATGGTTATAGTTAATAAATTTCACATATATAGGATACCCTATTGTTATAACTTATTAAATTAAGTGTATCCCCTGATTTAATCAGACCTGTAACTCAGATTTATATTAAACCTCTTTTATAACCTTTAAAATGACCGAAATACCCCTTCGGGGCACAAATTGGTCTTAACCTCGTTTTGGGCATAACGGAAGGTATCCTATTGATATCACAACATATTTAAGGCATATTAACTTAGGAAACCTGTTCATGATTCTTATGGTTAACCGTTACGCACTTTTTGCGTTCGGATCGGCTTATGTAACTAGTTTACATAAATTAGCCGAAACGGGACACACCTTATCATTTTTATCTCAAAAACCGGAATGTGTTTAAGTTACCCATATTAAACAAGCATGCAAGCTTGTCGGGTCAAAATCACATTCTAAATCGGTCTTCGCTTTCTCGTGCGTTTGAACCATATTCTTCTGTTAAAACTAACCGGTCTAAGCTTAGGCTTAATTAAAGACCCGTTAGAAATCTAATAGGTTATTAAAAACCTTCGTTCCAGATTTAGGAGCCCAGTAAAAGCTATCTGTACTTGCTTGGTGGTATACGGCTGGGATTAAATTTATATTTAGCTCAGGTAAATACTTTTAACTTATTTTCCCTTATATGGGCTTGGGGGTACGGTATATAAAATACCGCTTGGTCGGGAAATTGACCCTAACTCATTAGTAGTTGGGTATTATCAATGTGACCCGTTTGAAAACTGGTTTTGTTTGTTTTACGGCTTTGGGAGCTTAATGACCATGTCCCGGATATCCTTGGCATCATTTTAAGAAATGGCCACGACCTTGACACCCGGGTGTAGGCGTACACCCGGTAATGTGTCCATATTTATTAAGGTATAAACGTTGGCTTCCCGCCGCGGACTTATACTGAGTGGTGTGTTAATTAACCTTAAACCCGGCACGACCCGGGCGACTGAACGCATAACGAACATGTAATTCTTTTACAAGTTTAACTTTGATTAATTATTCCCAAGTTATAAAAATAGTTTGTGCCATGTGCATTCAAATCAATTTTTAAAACATTTTCAAAATGAGTCAGTTAAATTGTATTTACAAGTGAAAACTGACGTATTTTCCAAAAAGACTAAGTGCAGGTGCTAAACGAAATAGGCTGGTTTCTCCTAGCATCATATAGAAGTCTCGCAAGCTTAGATGCCTGAAGTCTGTTGAACAATGTTTCAATTTATCTTTGATCCGCCTGCGGATCCTTTACTTTCCGTTTGTAATACTTTGATATTACTTTATATCGGATTGTAATATATTCATCTTTTGCTTCCGCTGTGCATTTTAAATTGTGTTGTTTGACTATGATGATATCAACTACGTCACGATACTCCCCGCCGGGCCCACCGGTGACACGTGGAAAATTGGGGTGTGATATTTACCCCCCTTGAGTTTTAGGGGCCCTGATCCTGATTCCGATTGTTCTGGAAATTTTAGGGTTTATGCAGAATTACTTGGGTGTCTCAATTAGGGTTTCCTATTGGTCAAATTATTTTAATAAATATGACTTTTGATGAGAGTTGTTACAGAAACAAATTTTCAGATTTGCTTGTTCGAACACAGGTGATACTTGTTCTATCACCGCTATATTTGAATTGTTTCATTCAGTACGACACCTTGTGGCGTCGGTAGAACTTGCAGCTTGGGCTGATCATGATCGAGCATTTCATGCAAAACTATTTCGTTTGGGCTTGTTGATGCTAAGCTTCTCCTAGTGAATGTTATTGTTTCTAACATTCATTTGCATATTGTAAACGTCCACTTGGAATTCTATTGGTTGAAATTCCTCTTTTATTGGACCCCTGTTAACTTGGTCATACTGGTGACTGTATCAGTATGTCTCGTTTCCTTTGACATTATTCGTATTTACTTACGCATAACGTAACTCTAAGGAGTTAACGTAGTCTAAATTTCGAGGACGAAATTTTATTAACAGGGGGAGAATGTGACAACAGGTAGTTTACGCCCTTAATTACATAATTTACAGGTGATTAACGCGATAATGAATAGTGATTAAGACGTAGATTAACTCATTTAGGCCCTTGGAGTGCCCAGGAACGTTTATCCGACTGTACAGTGCGCGTATGGTGATTTACGGGAACCCTGCTGAATATTACGCGACAACAAACTCATACCATACAAAATACTGACAACGCCGACAAATATTAAATTTTTACGATATATTCTAGCTTCGTAATTAAATTTCAGCAATCTTAGTTGAACCGGCTCAAAAAACGGATTAAAGACTGCAACGATGTAATTTTCGCGATTATTACCGTTATCGACGCACGAACGCGACTACGACGGATACCGACATTATTTTTACACGTTTTTAACTCTGAAATATTATTTTACTAGGCTACGGTGATTTCGGTTTTAAAAACTTGTCTCGTAGGAATTACGGGCCACTTACACATGAGATGGGCTTGTGGGCCCTGGGCCCAAGCCCAAAACCCACAAGCCTAAATATGCACATAATATATTAGATCTTACAATATCTCTACTAAATCTCTATAAAATCTCTACAAGAGATCTTTGTCTCAAAAGTTGAAACCACAAAATCTATAAAGATCCAAGCATATCTATATACTGCATACACACACATTTGGGAAATGAGAGATTTCACCAAATCTAACACTCACTGTCAATCTCTCTCTACCTCAACACACAGAACCCTTCATCTACTCCCCATCTCTCAAGAACACACATGAAATCACGATCAGACCCCCCCTCTTAAATCACGGCCGACCCCCACCCTTTCTTGGTGGTGGCGGACATCAACAGAGACAATACCCCCACCACAGGCGGCGGCGCTGTGGTGGGTGGTGTTGGCTGAAGGTTCGAGCAGAGAGAGAGAGAGAGAGAGACAGGAGGAGAGAGAAAGAGGCATGGACGGCGGAGGAGGAGCGATGCCGCCGCTCACGGCGGCGGCAGTGGAGACAGGCGAAGGTAGTGGCGGACTGGCGGTTATGGCGGTGGTTCGGAGCACGGGTCTCAATGTTTCGATTCAGGTTCGTTTCGGGTTTTTGGGTTCTCTCCGGTTGATGTTGAAGATGGTGGTGGTTTTCCGATCACCTGACGGCGATGATGGTGGTGGCGACAGCGGAACACAGCCGTCGCTGGCGGTCCGTGTCTCGGTCCGACAATGTCACGTGATGTTGAAGACAGTGGAGGTGGTCTCGGGTGTCGGGTCAAGACTCGTCTCAGGTCAACAAGTCAGATTCGGGTCAGATTATGCTCGGTTCTGAGTTGGTTTCGGGTCAAACCCGGTTGACTCGGTCAACATTCGAGTTAACTCGGGTCAACAGCAGGTCAAACCTGGTCAGACTTGGTCAAAGCCAGAATGGTTTGGTTCGGGTCAGATTTGGCGCGAGTCAAAAGTGGTCAACCAAATCGGTTCGATTCGGAGTTCAAGGAACGGGTCGACTAGGCCAAACCGGGTCAACTCGGTCAGCCTACTCGACAAAGCGACACGAGAGTTTCGGTAATCGATTAAAGAAATGATTTCGTTACGTTATATTTCTAGTTTAAACTTACGTGACAAACGAGCTCAAACCAATTTGATTATAGCTTCCATTTTGATACTTTTGATGAAAATATTTACATAGTTATTGCTTATATTGTTGAATTTTGAAAAATAACGACAACTAGTGTTGTCGGGGCCGTCCAAAAACAGAGGAAACTCTGCCCGTTTTTCAAGAAAAACCCGTAAACAAAATGTATTTATTATAAATCGAACTTTATAGATTCAAATTAAATTACGAAACAATTATGGTTATCACAAATTATTTTAACAAAACGATGACTCGGATAATATTTACAACAACAAATATAGTTACTTTAAACTTCGGACTTCGACAAATCTTTTATAAAAGCAACATAATTATTTATGTTGTTTCAAACTTTGATAACCCGATTTCGACTATACAAATACAGATAGTTTGCGTAGTTATTTCAAATGTTAAACAATACGACTTCTTTTTATAAAAATAAATATAGTTTATATATTTATTCACGACTCGAATTCGTTTTATTAAAATAAATATAGATTTTATATTTAATTCAAATATCGTATCATACGAATATTCCTATTTACACAAAGACTTCTCAAGACGACTAACAGGATTCTACCGAAATATTTATATATTTTTATATAAATATTTATATATTTTAAATCTCACGAGAACTAAGTGTTTTTCAAGACTTATTAAGTATTACCGACGAATAAACGAACTAAACAAGTATAATTTCTTCGCTTCTTTTAAGATAACAACTTATCGTCGAATCGTTCAGTTAACGATTCGGTAGAGCTCGGTAACACGTAGATTAGTTACCGCATTAATTAGAAACTTATAAGATATTCCGTGTTAGGAATATTGTAGAATGCATGCTAGCGAGTCACGTCTTGGAAACGATATCACGAAGTTGTATTTAGCTAGCTTTGCACCAGGGAATTCTGGTGAGTTCATAACCCCACCTTTTGACGGTTTTACATTTTTCTAAATGTTTTCGGGGTGAAAAGACATGCACGTTTTGCAAAGCATACAAGGTTTTTCGATAAACATAAATTACGTATTTCTAAACCATTTTAATAAACACAAATGGTTTACGAAAAGCTTATATTCTATACCGGTTTTTCCAACAAGCGTATTTTTTTTAAATGTGCATACACACGTATTCCAGTTTTCTAAACTACGGGAAGGTACAAGTACAAACGACATGTTAAACTAAGGAATGACACAATAGATCATGTCACGAATAGGGTAACATAAGCACCATTAATCAGTTACATACCAAGACCGCGGAACAAAAGGTTAGATCTAATGGGTTTCAAGCAGCCACACTCTTGGTCACTCTAGTACCAAGCAATGCTTTTGTGTCTCTAGTCGTGAATCGACAGTCGTGGATTCGACAGCTAAAAATGCCTATGGTTTGGATGCCTCCTATGTCGTTACATATGTTAGTGGCCTCGCGAACCATTAGCGATCTCGTATTCCTTACATATACAGAACTCAATTTCAATACGTCTTTACAAATTACATACCATGTTTTATATAAATTCAAAGCATAGGATTATGCATGCATGTTGTCAATGTTGGGGTGGACATTGACGGTTATACAAGTTTTACAAACACAAGAGTTTACAAAAGCAAGGTTTTTGCGAATATATTGCATTACAAATACAGAGTTTCCATATAACATGACAAGAAAATGATTTTAAATTCGTTTTCTCAACAACATTTCAAAACCGGTTATTCAAAAAGATTTATTTCAAATCTTTTTCAAAACAAACTATGAACTCGCTCAACTTTATGTTGATTTTTCGCATGTTTCTTTCTCAGGTTACTTTTCAAAGTTATGGCACGGTTGGAATAGGAGAACCATTGGAGATACGAGTACTTAGTGGGCGTTCATTTTCTAGAAGTCTTAGCTTTAACTGCTTCCGCTGTGCAATGAAGATACCAATCCAGTCACGCCAGCTCTGATATTTTCGGGGTGTGACAGATTAAAGGGTACTAGTACCTAGAGAGAGAGAAAGAGAGAGAAAGTGAATTTGCGTACACAACTGAAGGTTTAGTGCACGAAAAGTATCTTACGAATGATATGTATCAGGAAGCTCAACTTGAACGGACGATATGTATCAGGAAGCTCAAGTTGAACGGACGACATGTATCAGGAAGCTCAACTTGAACGGACGATATGTATCTTCTATCATGCGACGGACCCAATTCTTGCTCAACTCCTGTGGGCCCGTATCACTAGTTTTAGGTTTTGTTATTTTTAACAAAGCGGCCTCGGCTGCATGAAGTACCATCCATATGGACACTTGCAATGATTCTTTTGTTAAGTTTCTGAACCAACCGAAATCCAAAAATTCAAACAGTTTCTTTGTATATTCCGTCCGGTTTCAAAGCCGTATAATGAAACCGAAGCTGTTATTTCTGTTGTTCAGTACTTCCGAGATGATTCAAGTGAGTCCTATGAAAACAAGGATCATTCTAATCGATTAAAGAGAATAAACCATTTTTTTACCATTTTTTACCCATAGTATACGAGCCGTATAATATTATACGGCCCGTATACAAGCATCGTATAGATTGTATATGATCGGGTAATTTTTTTTCATTTGGTGTATGCGGCCGTATGACGGGTGGTCCATTGGACAACCCTTAATCATGTTAAAAGACGAATTAATCCTTCACTTAATCGCGTAATTATCTTGAATTAGATGACTACGGTTGCTTATATTTCAGGTGCAGTTCAGGAGCTTAAAGTGGATAAAACGCAGCCTTGGACGGTTTGGAGTTGAACGGGTTGAGGTTGAAGCAAAAGATGAAACAAAGAAGAACATTCAGCCTTCCATCGTAACTTACGGTCCTACCGTAAGTTACGGTGGACCTGAATTTTATTTGTTCCCCACCGTAAAACAGTCTAAACTCACCGTAACATGTTTGTGTCCACTGTAACTTACGGTGGAGCCGTAAGATACGGTGGAGTCTGCGATCAAGTTTGTAACTGCCATCATTAAGTCAGTTTATGGGTGCCTTTTCACCTATTCTCATCATTGGTCGGTTAGAGAACACTTTGGGGGCGATTTTGGCTATCTTGGCTTGGTTTTAGACAATTCTTAACATTCGGTTTGTGTTTTCGATTTGTATGAAAATTGAATTGCTTGTTATGATGATTCACCAAGCTATGTGTGGCAAAAACTTTCAGTGATCATCTTAGGTGCAGGTTTCTCTTGAACTTTTGTGTGTTTATTTTTGAATTTCTAGAATGATAACTTGTGTTTGCTTGTTTATCATGGTGTATGCATAACTATTTGTAGCGTGTTAATTGATAGTGCAATTTCTAGTCTCAATCGTACGTTCTTGGTACCGTTGGCAATCGAGATATCACGGGAAGGGTTAGGGTTGGTTATTGATTAATTGGTCATCGGGAAACAACCTCGCGTTTATATAATCCGAGTACTTTGTTCTCTTTTATCACTTCAATTATCTATGCACGAGTTATGTCTATGTAACTCTTTCTTGTTGGAATTACACACAATTGTTTAAAGAAACTGAATCCTAAGATGGTCATTGTTTTCCTAATCTGTTAAACAATCAATTTTGATTTGCACTTAGTTATTAATTTAGTTTTCTAAAACAACAATCTAAATCATTGATCTTTATTTTCTGCAAATTAGGTTAATTGTAGTTTAATTGCAAAGCTATATAATCGACATAAGAGGGTATCGAACTCAGGGAGTATAGCTTTGCAATTAAACTACAATTAACCTAATTTGCAGAAAATAAAGATCAATGATTTAGATTGTTGTTTTAGAAAACTAAATTAATAACTAAGTGCAAATCAAAATTGGTTGTTTAACAGATTAGGAAAACAATGACCATCTTAGGATTCAGTTTCTTTAAACAATTGTGTGTAATTCCAACTAGAAAGAGTTACATAGACATAACTCGTGTATAGATAATTGAAGTGATAAAAGGGAACAAAGTACTCGGATTATATAAACGCGAGGTTGTTTCCCGATGACCAATTAATCAATAACCAACCCTAACCCTTCCCGTGATATCTCGATTGCCAACGACACCAAGAACGTACGATTGAGACTAGAAATTGAACTATCAATTAACACGCTACAAACAATTATGCATACACCATGATAAACAAGCAAACACAAGTTATCATTCTAGAAATTCAAAAATAAACACACAAAAGTTCAAGAGAAACCTGCACCTAAGATGATCACCGAAAGTTTTAGCCACACATAGCTTGGTGAATCATCATAACAAGCAATTCAATGTTCATACAAATCGAAAACACAAACCGAATGTTAAGAATTGTCTAAAACCAAGCCAAGATAGCCAAAATCGCCCCCAAAATGTTCTCTAACCGACCAATGATGAGAATAGGTGAAAAGGCACGCTGATTATCATGCCGGGCGGCCGGTGGTTGTGGATCCACAACATGTGGATTATGCGTCTCTACCAGCGTATGATGGTAGTGTTTCGTATCCAACCCCGCCGATCCACCACTCACAATGGATTGACCCAAGGCAACAAGAAGGAGCACAACAACAACAAGGAGGAAGTAGTAGTAGCGGCTCATTTGCATTTGGAGAATGGAACGACATGATGTCTTCCATCTTTGGACCTCCGGGACCGCGCTACTATTAGTAAGGTTGTGTTTCTCCTTTGTATATTTTGTGCATATGTGTTAGTTTGTTTTGTTTTGTTTACGGTTGGGCGGTTGGGTGGTGTATGATTGTGTTGTTTTGTTGGGTTGGTGCTTGTTGGTGGTGTCATGTTTTAAAAAAAAAGAAGAAAAACATAAAAAAATTATAAAATGAAAAATCCAAAAAGAAATTTGGGGTTTGAGTGAAGAAGCTTTTTGTTGATGTTGAATGATTTTAGTGATCAAAGCATCCTAAAGTCATACATTGGGGTCAATTTATCCCAAGTGTGGGGATGGGGGGAATTTTTGAAGATTTTGAAAAATTTTGAGCCAAGCAAAACGATGTGAAAATTTGAACACCCTAGATTAAACTCAAATTGGTGCACCGGCAACCCTTGATACCTTTTTCATTCTTGGTGAGAATTGTAGCCACACTTGTATATAAATAATGCTTATCTTTGATGAGAGTGGCTACGGGTGGGGGTGCATTAGAACTTGTGCTTGAATGCGATTTGAGTCCTTAGTTAGACATGAATGTAGAAAGGATAAGGGCATTTAGGTAGCCTCGTCGTTGGTGTGAGCGAGTGTGGGATTTGCGGGGTTGGACCTCATAAGTTATATATATGAGCATGGTAGTGAGAGGGGCGGGGGTTTGGACATTTAGTTGCCAATTTTGTGCCTAAAAGCCTATCATTTGCTACCCCTAGCTACTTACCTAAAAATTTACCCAACTTGACCTGGTTTTATAGTGATTAGTGATTGTTTAGTAGTATGTGATGTTATTTGATGATTATGTTGAAAGTATTATATTCAAAAAAAAAAAAAAGAAAAAAAAAAGAGAAAAAAAGAAAAAAAAAGGGAAATGATGTTAGTTATCTTGTATATAGTAGTTTAGTTTGGTAGTTGTTTGTTAGTTTATTTATGTAATAAAAAGACTGGGTCAAGTTTTCGCTACCTCATATATATTCCATTTCCTACCCATACACCTAGCCACGTTACAACCTTGAAAGTCCCTTTGATTTGCATTCATGTTTGGCACTTATAGGAGAAGGATCGATTTAGGTACAAGCCTATGATTGTGCAACTACCCGTTTGCCTATTGTATGTCTAGCTTATCTTTGCTAGTATTCAATTGTAGCCGAGAGGAGAGATTTAGAGAGGGGTGCATTGTTTTGGGTGTTAAAAAAGGGGTTAGTAAAAAGATTGCATGTTTTGTTTGGTTTACATTGATCACTTGTGTAGAAACTGATTTGATGAGTTGCTTGGGACAAGCAACGGTTAAGTGTGGGGATGTGACGGGTGGTCCATTGGACAACCCTTAATCATGTTAAAAGACGAATTAATCCTTCACTTAATTGCGTAATTATCTTGAATTAGATGACTACGGTTGCTTATGTTTCAGGTGCAGTTCAGGAGCTTAAAGTGGATAAAACGCAGCTTTGGACGGTTTGGAGTTGAACGGGTTGAGGCTGAAGCAAAAGATGAAACAAAGAAGAACATTCAGCCTTCCACCGTAACTTACGGTCCTACCGTAAGTTACGGTGGACCTGAATTTTATTTGTTCCCCACCGTAAAACAGTCTAAACTCACCGTAACATGTTTGTGCCCACCGTAACTTACGGTGGAGCCGTAAGTTACGGTGGAGTCTGCGATCAAGTTTGTAACTGCCATCATTAAGTCAGTTTATGGGTGACTTTTCACCTATTCTCATCATTGGTCGTTTAGAGAACACTTTGGGGGCAATTTTGGCTATCTTGGCTTGGTTTTAGACAATTCTTAACATTCGGTTTGTGTTTTCGATTTGTATGAACATTGAGTTGCTTGTTATGATGATTCACCAAGCTATGTGTGGCTAAAACTTTCGGTGATCATCTTAGGTGCAGGTTTCTCTTGAACTTTTGTGTGTTTATTTTTGAATTTCTAGAATGATAACTTGTGTTTGCTTGTTTATCATGGTGTATGCATAATTGTTTGTAGCGTGTTAATTGATAGTGCAATTTCTAGTCTCAATCGTACGTTCTTGGTGCCGTTGGCAATCGAGATATCACGGGAAGGGTTAGGGTTGGTTATTGATTAATTGGTCATCGGGAAACAACCTCGCGTTTATATAATCCGAGTACTTTGTTCTCTTTTATCACTTCAATTATCTATACACGAGTTATGTCTATGTAACTCTTTCTAGTTGGAATTACACACAGTTGTTTAAAGAAACTGAATCCTAAGATGGTCATTGTTTTCCTAATCTGTTAAACAACCAATTTTGATTTGCACTTAGTTATTAATTTAGTTTTCTAAAACAACAATTTAAATCATTGATCTTTATTTTCTGCAAATTAGGTTAATTGTAGTTTAATTGCAAAGCTATATAATCGACATATTTTCCACATACTCCCTGAGTTCGATACCCTCTTACCACTATCTATAGTTGTTTTTGGGATTAAATTACCGTGTACCTACGACAGCACGTCACCGTATAACAGTATACGGCCCGTATTCATAGGGTAAAAAATGGTTAAAATCTCTTTAATCTATTAGAACGATCCAAAAAACGAAGAACAAAGCCTATTTTCAAAACACAGGTAGATGAAGTCAAATGTGATCAAACTTAGACATCAGACGTAAATCTTGAAGAAAATATGTGGTTCCCAATTGGTTACAGAAAACACTAACAGACATGTCGTGCATTGTTTAAATCAGAATCAGGTTCTCAACAATTGTTGTCTGACTAGTGAAGTTAATTCAAATGAAATTATAACATCACAGAAGCTGTAGAATTCTCAGCATCCTTAACCTTCGACCTCTCATTTACTTTCTGATGACTGTCGTTAGTGTCATGCAAAAACCAACTAAACTATGTAGATAGGATAAGTCGGATATCGAACCAGAGGAGGATTGTGGAAAGTGTGTAACGTTAAGTATTTACTAACTACTATAAAAAAATAAACTGACGATTGTGAAACTGATATGGAATTAAAAACACATGAAACAAGTTGCAATTAAGAAAAAAGATTGAGTTGTAATAGACAATGATGAGAAAAGGTGATCACTCCGGGATTCAGATTCTGTAATTACTAATAACCTAGTTCTGATTTTATTGGATGCTATTGATTGAATAGTAAATCTGTCACATCTACCAGTTACCTATGCAGTTCAAAATCTTAATATTAATTGATCAAATAAATATTAAAACAAACATACATAGAAATCATTCAATCAACAAAAGCATAATTGGATTCAACACATAATTATAACTCTGACTGTCACTCAGGATTTGTCTGTCACACTAATAATATAATCATGTAAATAGTCGGCTGTCACCCGACTACAAATCCAAATCTCAATACAAACAGAAACTAGAATTAAAAGCATCTAACAAGAATCATTCACCCGAAGTGTTCACGAGAGCTTTAGCCGCTCATCTCGGTTGTTGATCTTCAATAGCTTCGTCCCTCCTCCTTCGCAGTTGAAACCCTTCTACCGTCTTTTATGATGTTGTGTGTCCAGCCAATATGTTGTATGCGTGGATGTCTATAATGGCCCTTCAGATTTGTGATGATGAGAATTAATATCCTCCTCAAAAGGTCACGTGAACATATGGCTGCCAATATTGTAGAGAATGATGTGTTTTTCTTTGTTTCCAATCGGCCCCCAAAGTCTTCACGTGTGCATGTGTGAGTCACCCAAAAAATGATGTTACTTCCTTAAAGTCGGCCCACATGTGCCGTCCACTCCAATCCCTCCTTTACACACACGCGGCCCAACAACCAATTAATTCCCTCAATTCCTTTTGATACTATATGTGACGCCCCAATCAAAATAATCCACTGATGTTCTCTTAGGAATATGGCGGCCCACCTTTAAGTCCAATCCGCATGTGATGTTGATGATGTTATGAATATCCTCAAACCCTCATGTGCACCTCTCGATGATTAATGATGATGATTATGTAGTTGTTGACTTTGTGTCACATTGTGCTTCCCAATTCAATTAATGTTTTGTTCCAAACATATGTATGCATGTGAGATCATGATGGTTGATGTGATTGTCTTGTTCAACAAAAACCCTTGCTGCCGTAAACTGTAGCCTACGGTTTTAACCGTAGGTTACGTTTTCTACTTTCTGTTTGTTTTATATTTCGTGACCGTAAGTTACACTTCTTATCCCGTAAGCTACGCATGCATGCTTCTATTTCTCGTTCCACTCTTTTAGCCGTACATAAGCTATGCTCCATTCCTTTGTTACTTTTTAACTTCCATGCTTAGCTTCAACATATAACTTTCAACGAATGGCAACCAATCCCCTAGACTTCATTCATTCCTAATTCTTGCACATTCGAATTATCTTTTGACCCGAAACATATACCGAACGATGTAATATATCTCGATAATCATCCTTAGCAGCTCCGCTTCATCGCCAAGTACTTTAACTTCATCGAATTAAACCGATTAACCTGTAACACCACAACAACTCGTAGATATCACATTCGACACGTATAATCAAGTTTAGGACAATAAAACACTTGTTATAATACACTTTAGCACCCGGTTTTCACACACTCCATCACTTTCGCGAAAAAAGTTGCATCAGGAAGCTCAACTTGAACGGACGATATGTATCTTCTATCATGCGACGGACCCAATTCTTGCTCAACTCTTGTGGGCCCGTATCGTACAGTGCTATAATAGGTTGTGGTTCAGCCAAAATGACATCTAGCATTACTAACGATTCATGTAAGTCTCTAAAAATATGAAAATTCAGGTTCACCTTGTTAGTTTCATTCAATATTAAAATATAATTACAGAATCTTATTGAACGTGAACAAACCATCCATGTATCTTGCAAGTTAAATCCACAAATCAACGTATACAGGTGCAAGAGAATGGCGAGTTATTTCAGTTATTTCTGTTGATCCACAAATTCCATCAAATTGTGTCTAATGCAAGGATCTTCGTGCATTGTTTAAATTAGAATCAGGTTCTCAAGACAAGGATCGTTCTAATAGATTAAAGAGAATAAACCCTCGTTTCTTCATCTTCATCTTCAAGAACAATGATGAACAGATGATGTTTTTTTTTTTCGCAGAACCGTGGTGGATTGCGGTGGTTTGGGTCTAGGGTTGTCAGAGAGAGAAAAGGAGGGGGAGAGAGTCTGATACAATCATTTTTACCCATAGTATACGATCCGTATAATAGTATATAGCCCGTATACAATGATCGTATACATTGTATACGATCCAGTAATTTTTTTTAACTTTGTGTATACGGGTCATATAATTGTATATGTCCCGTATTCATATGGTAAAAAATGGTAAAAATTGGTTTATTCTCTTTAATCTATTAGAACGATCCAAAAAACGAAAGGGATTTCGAGCAGTTGGTATTAAACCAATCATTTGTTGATGTATATAACATAGTAACCCTCACTCTCGGTCATATCTATAGAGAGAGTTGGGTTTTCAACAAATCTTTGTGAATTTATTCGGAATGTGTATTTGCTTACTCTGGAATTGGAGAACCGTTGTTTATCTTAATCAGGTTCTCAAATAAACACTACTAAAGCAGATCTGGAATTGGACAACCGCAACCGTTTTAGTGCTTCTCAATCAGATATTATTTATTGAATCATAACTGAAACAGTCGGAAAATAACTAAACCGAACCAACATAGTTGAAAGTGCAAGAGAATGGCGAGTTATTTCAGTTATTTTTGTTGATCCACAAATTCCAACAAATTGTGTCTAATGCAAGGATCTTCGTGCATTGTTTAAATCGATATCAGGTTCTCAAGACAAGGATCGTTCTAATAAATTAAAGAGAATAAACCCTCGTTTCAATAATGTTGGAAGGATTGTAGTTATAGAACCCGATAAACCAACAAAATCCGAATACTTCAAACATTCTAAACCCTAACTGTGTATGTGCTTGTGCTGTAGAAACCAGTGATGAATATGTGTATCTGAATCAGGTTCTCAACAGTGAAATTAGAGAATCTGGAAGTGATAATGGTTTATTCTCTTTAATAAATTAGAACGATCCAAAAAACGAAAGGGATTTCGAACAGTTGGTATTAAACCAATTGTGGGTTAATAGATTCCGAAGCTGTTATTTCAGTTATTTCTGTTGATCCACAAATACTTCAACCATTCTAAACCCTACCTGAAAACAAAACAACAAAATCCTGATAGTGAAAAACATCAGCAACCATTTTTTCTTTTCCTTCAATTTCGAGAACATTCTCCCTGTGTATGTGCTTGTGTTATAGAAACCAGTGATGAATTTGTGTACACAACTGAACGTTCATTACTGATCTGGAATTGGAGAACCGTTGTGTATTTGCTTACTCTGGAATTGGAGAACCGTTGTTTATCTGAAGCAGGTTCTAAAACAAACACTACTAAAGATGAGTTGATATTGAACCAACATTTCCTTCAAACATTCTAAACCCTACTTGGAAACCGGTGTATGTGCTTGTGCTGTAGAAACCGGTGGTGAATTTGCGTACACAACTGAATGTTAAGTGCACGAAAAGTTTCTTACGAAATGTACGTGACAAAACAAGGATGTTGGGAATTAAACGCATGTATGTGACAAAACAAGGATCGTTCTAATAGATTAAAGAGAATAAATTAAGTACAAAATCATCTGCTTTCTGAATCTGAATTTGAATGTTAACTTTGACTCATAAACCCTTGAATCCCAACACTTCTCTAAAAAAAAATTTTTTCTTTCCTTTTCATGAGGTAAAACCAGTTTCAACATCAAGGGTTGTTTTTCACCATGTGTGAGCATTGGAAGCCCGACAAACAGTCTTGCAATTACGTCTTTTCAATCAAGACCGCATTGTTAATTTTAATGATGATTCGAAACATTCCGAATAACTAGCAAAAGAACCCGACACGTCTTCTATGATGATTCAAAACATTCACGAACCACAATGGACTCAGACTCATACTACTCACCCTCCCCCGAGGAAAAGTTTTCCCGACGACTCAAGACAAAGCAGTTGGTTTGTGTTCATATCAGCGTTGTTTATCACCCTGTGTGAGCATTGGAAGCCCAACCACTAGTAGAAAAACCCGACACGTCTTCTATGATTATTCAAAACATTCACGAACAACAATGGACTCAGACTCATTGTTGCGAATTTGGTTTCTTCGGTACAGGCTGATGAAACTGAAGCTGTTATTTCGGTTGTTCAGTACTTTCGAGACGATTCAAGTGAGTCCTATGAATCAAGTGTCTATCTATTCAATTGAGAGGAATCATTGCATTATCATTGCATTACATCCCCGTTGAAAATAAGTGGTTGTAATGACGGGACCCTTGATTTCAACGCTTCTCCTTACAACTCTCAACAAATGCCTCACCCTTCCTTTTTATTACAGTTATACGACACTTTTTTTGTTCTTCAGTCTTTGTTAGTTGTTAATGTTTTACTTTTTTCTACTTTTAGAAATGTTTGACCACCTCATGACTATAAAATGTCTCGTGTGATTGACACCTTAAATCCCTTAAATACTTTGAGAAAAATCTAACTTTCGTTCCATACGGGCGATATAATAGTATACGACCCGTATACATCATTCGTATACATTGTATACGACCAGGCAAATTATTTACACATGGTGTATATGGGCCGTATACTGTTATACGGCCCGTATGGAATTAAAAAAACTGACAAAATCTGCTGGCACAGACTTTGTTAGTTTTTATATTCTATACGGGCCGTATAACATTATACGGCCCGTATACACCATGTGTAAATAAGTTTTTGCCATGTGTTAATATTAGGACCCTTGTTTTAACGTAGGAAGAGAGAGGGCTTAGGGAGAGAAATAGGTTACGGTGCACGTGAAGAGAGTGAGAGGAGGTGGCGGAGCACGGCGGTTGCCTTCTTCCCTAACTCGATAATGTTCCGGCACGCCATTCATCGTCACCGTCATAGGCGAGTGTACAACATATGACACCTGAAACTTCCACCACTAAAAAGGTCTCGGTAAAAGCTTCAACATCAACGACACAGACTCACAGATTATCCAAAAAAATGTAGGGTTAAATTAAAGAACGAACACCTTCGAATTGTCTTCCGGTAAACTTCTGGCCAAACTCAGGTAAGCTCTGATGCTATTGTATGTTGTCTTATTGTTTAGATCGGGTCTTGGTGTAATGAATGAGACTAATTTTGGCGTTTTAGTATTCCGGCAAGGTTCCGAGGTTGTAGAAGTTCCGACAGTCTCCAAACTCGAAGTAATCGCAGGAGATGGTTGTGCCTTGCTTCCCCTCGCCTAGCCGTGTGGTGCGCGCATAAGATCATATATACCCGTTATCATTGTTATGACATCTATCCCCTTCTTTTATTTAAGTATTTAGATTATAAGAGTTTGAAGTGTGACGTGAACGTAAAAGCATATAATACGGATATTGTAATTGTTACTTAATGAAGTAGGTATATATGAAATTTAATGTGTTTTGAATGGGTATAAATTATTTATTTTGTTGGGTAGATATGATAAGTACGTTTTTTTTGGAAAAAGTAAACTGAACCAGCGGGGTTGGGTGTGTAAGGCTGGTTGGATGGGTCTGCCAAACTGGCCAAAACGATTCTCTTTTAACGGTTGTGATATTTTGATTATCTGTTAGGGTTATTGGTAGCATTAGATTTTGGCATTGCCTAATTGTTCTATTTTGTTTATACCAAGTTGACGTCACCTCGCGCGTTGCGGCAGGTTGTTGATTATGAATGCATTTAGTATCATTGTATAAGATGCAAAGATTTTAACTTTATGCGACAATGGTGATTTGGTGTTATGCGAGAGGTCGTATCGGGCGGCTATTGACGGAACGATTAAACCATTACATCGCTTGAACGCCCAAAGTATATTGATTCTTGCTTGATGGATAAATAGGGGTGGGTATCGATGATGTACAGTGGTGGGCGGCAACGCTCATAGTCGATGTATGATGGCAACAACAAACAGAAAGCGAGGTAGATCGCATGGCCGGAACTGGTGAATGTGTAATTGATCTTTACATGGCCAACGATTACAAAACCTCGAATTCGGTTCATGAAAATCTGATAAAATATTATAGTATTCCAAAAATAAGTATCCACCAAAAAAGATTATTACAGAATTGGTTCGTGAAGATCAGATTAATATCATAGTATACCAATTCGTGAAGATCTGATTAAATAATTGTTGGAAAAATAGGTGAAAATAGCATTTTTCACAAATATAGGAAAATGATTTTTTCCTATTTTGGACTAGAAATAAATATAATAAAATGAGCGGGTTTTATGTATTTATTTGTGGGTTTGTGTTCTATGTTGGAAGAGCTTTGCAACGAACTAAACTACGTCCAAAACGGAGCTAAGATGAATGAGATATCGATGCTCAAAGTTGGGTGTTTGAAACATTCAATGCTGAAACAAAAGGGAAAGTAGCACCTTGTCCCACATCGGATGAGAGATGGAACTTAAATGGGTATTTAAGTGGGAACTCTCCATCCTTATTGTTTCATGGAAGCACACACTAAGTGTCCTCGCGAAGGGTGCAGAGCACCCTAACTCGCACTCGCACACGCTAGCTCGCGCGCGCGCGCGTGGCGTGGGCGATGAGGCTCAATGTGGCGCTTTGATGGCGCACTTTGCACTTCGCAGGCTCGCATCACCGCGACGTGTAAGTCCGCGCGCGAGTACAAGTGGCACGAAGGCGTGCGGTTGCGCATGGTGCAGGGGTCCTGTTGTGCGTGCGCGGCGCACCAGAGTGAGCCAATACGGCGCGACTGTGTGGCGTGCTCGTAGAGGCTCACAGGTGACGTGGCGCACGCGCGCATGGTCCTAAGTTAGTGTGGCGCACACGCGCATGCCAGTGAGCCAAAAGGACGCAGCGCGCATGAGCGTAAGGACACGCGCACACCGGAGTGTCTTGCGCGCGCTCGCGCAGAAGCTTCCAGCATTGAATGATTATGCAGTTACAATTTAGCTTCGAAACTGACGAGTTAACGGTCTTTGACTGAGAATTAAATGACGTATTAAACTGCATTGAAGACGTTTAATGCAATTTAAACCTCTCTTTAATTCCCTTTTGACTGTTTCGACTTAGGAGCTTCATACCCACTGCAGAAGTACACCAGCAACACAACAGCAATTCACTTTCTCTCCACAGCTTTTCTAATCTCTTTCTTGCAGTTTCAAGGTAACCTTCGGGTTGTAGGCGAGCTCCGGCAGTACCGCTGCTTTGGTTGTTGTACCCTGGGAAACAAAACGAGTACTCTTGGGAGACTCGGAATTTGTTTAAAGGGAAGCGTGTTTACACGTGCCTCAGCCTTTCTTCTTCTACATGACTTGTACTTTGGTTATTTTCAGTTGTAATTGTACTAGTTGTTTAGGCTTTCTTATTTCTATATTGTAATCAGTTAATAAAATTTGTTTATTTTATTTATTATTACGTGAACGGTTCCTACAATCTTAAAAGGAATTTTTAAAACCGTTCGTGTAATCAAAACCATTCTGTTTGTGATTCAAACCAGTTTTGTTTTCACTCAGTTTGTGTTTTAAAAACAGATTTTTTTTTTTAGTTTTCATCTTCAAAGGAGCGACTTTGGTTGAAAACTTTTGTGGTTACATTCTTTTTTTGTACTAAAATTGCTAATAAACTTTCTGCCTTGGTCTTCAAAGTTGGACTTAGAAGCCAGTCAGTATGGTTTAAATATTAAAAATTTTCTGTTTTTTGGTCTTCAAAGTTGGACTTTGAAGCCGAAACAATAAAATTTATTAGTTTACTACTGTTTTGGAATAAAACAGAATTTTTTGGACTAAAATTTAAATTTTAATTTTTTCAGCATGTCGAACGAAAACGTCAACGTTAACAACACTACAAATGTTGTGATGGGAACCCCCTTGAACGCCACCACTGTGGGAGCGTCCACAGTGGCTAATCGCGCTGAACGACCCGAGAAGTTCTCGGGTCTACACTTCAAGCGGTGGTAGCAGAAGATGTTCTTCTACCTGACCACCATGAACCTTGCGAGGTTTTTAACTGAATCCGCTCCCCAACCTGCGGAAGGGGAGACCAGCGCTCAAGCTCTGAGCGCGGTAGAGGCTTGGAAGCACTCGGATTTCATTTGTCGAGGCTATGTGTTAAACGGGCTTTCGGATGCATTGTATAACGTGTACTACAATGTCAAGACTCCCAAAGATCTTTGGGATGCCTTGGACAAGAAGTATAAAACAGAGGATGCTGGCACAAAGAAATTTGTGGTAGCCCGTTTCTTGGATTTCAAAATGGTTGATTCTAAAATACTTATGAATCAAGTCCAAGAATTCCAAATTATACTACATAACATCTTTGCGGAAGGCATGACACTTAGCGAGACATTCCAAGAGGCAGCGATGATTGAAAAGTTACCTCTTAGTTGGGTTGATTATAAGAATTATCTTAAACACAAACGATAGGAGATGACTATAGAGGACCTTATTGTTCGTCTTCGGATTGAAGAGGACAATAGAATTGCCCAAAAAGGCAGCCTTGCGCAGACTAGTGCTAGCGCAAATCTGGTTGAGCATGGGCAATCCTCTAAGGGCGCGAAGGGCAAGGGGAAAAAGGACAAACAGAAAGCAAAGGCTAGCAAACTTGGACCGAAGAAAGGAGTTGTGAAAAACAAACCCTCAGACGTTCCAAGGGACTTGTTACAACTGTGATGAGCCGGGGCATCGGGCTAACCAATGCAAGAAACCAAAGCGTGAGCGTGCGCACATGGTGGATGAAGACGGAATGCCTTTGGTGGCAATGATTTCCGACAAAACCGCAATGTTCGATGAGGTCAATGCTGTGACCAACACTCCAAAAGGATGGTGGGTTGATACGGGAGCGACCCGTCATGTGTGCCCAGACAGGAGCCTCTTTACCACCTTCAAAGAGCTTGCAGGAGATGAGAAGCTGTACATGGGAAATGCAGCCACCGCGGACATCAAGGGTGAAGGAACGGTGATTTTGAAGTGGACTTCAGGGAAGGAGCTCACTTTAAGAAACGTGTTATATGTCCCAGACTTGCGCAAGAGCCTAGTCTCGGGTAGGTTGCTTAATAAGTTTGGATTTCGTTTAGTTTTTGAGAGCGATCAATTTGTACTAACTAAACGAGGAATGTATGTAGGCAAGGGCTATGCCCAAAATGGTATGTTTAAATTGAATGTAATGGCAGTCAAGAAGAACATGAATAAAATTGCTACTACTTCTACTTATATGCTTGAGTTTTCTGATTCGAATAAATGGCATGGTAGATTAGGTCACGTTAATTTTAATTCAATACGCCGTTTAATCAATTTAAATTGTATACCAACATTCCATATTGATTCACATTATAAATGTGAAACATGCGTTGAATCCAAAATTACAAGATCATCATCAAAATCGGTTGAACGAATAACCTAACCCCTTGATTTAATTCACACTGATATTTGTGATTTAAAAGCGGTACCCACAAGAGGTGGAAATAAGTACTTCATCACGTTTATTGACGATAGTACTAAATATTGCTATGTATATTTACTAAAAAGTAAAGATGAAGCAATAAGTAAATTTATCTTGTATAAAAATGAAGTTGGGAATCAACTTCAAAAGAAGATAAAAGCTTTGCGAAGCGACCGAGGAGGCGAATATGTTGCACCTTTTGCCGATTTATGCGCAAAAAGTAGCGTTGTACATGAGTGTACACCTCCTTATTCTCCACAATCAAATGGCGTGGCGGAACGAAAGAACCGTACATTGAAAGAAATGATGAACGCCATGTTGATAAGTTCTGGGGTGAGCCAGGAAATGTGGGGGGAAGCCGTTCTCTCGGCTAATTATCTTTTGAACAAGATACCACTCAAAAAGAGAGATGAAACTCCATATGAGTTATGGAAAAGGAAGAAGCCTTCATACAAATACTTGAAAGTGTGGGGGTGCCTAGCAAAGGTGATTGTACCACCTCCTAAGGCTCTTAAGATAGGACCCAAAACTGTTGATTGCATATTTATTGGGTATGCACATCAAAGTAGTGCACATCGCTTTCTTGTACATGAGTCCAAGAATCCTGATGTACACGTAAACACTATCATGGAGGTGAATACTAAGGTTGTGTCTTACTTTGAAAATGTGTTTCCTTTGAGAAGACAAACACATGCGACGTCATCAACACCTAATTTTGAAGTAGGTGAAAGCTCATCTACACCAGTTGATGAGGTCGTTCATGATAAGACACATGAACGACCTGAGGTTGAAGAAAGTGATCGTAGGCGAAGTAAAAGGACAAGGGTTGAAAAATCCTTCGGTCCAGGCTTCGTTAGCTATATGGTTGAGGGCGAGGCCAATACATATCGCGAAGCGGTTTCTTCTTTAGAAGGACCTCAATGGAAAGAATCAATAAGGAATGAAATTGATTCTATATTGCAAAATCATACTTGGGAGTTAGTAGATCTTCCACCTGGTTGCAAACCACTTGGATATCATTGGATATTCAAAAGGAAGATGAAAACTGATGGAAGTATTGATAAATATAAGGCTAGGTTGGTGATTAAAGGATTTAGGCAAAAGGAAGGTCTAGATTACTTTGATACCTACTCGCCTGTGACGCGCATAACCTCGATTAGATTGGTTCTTGCTATAGCGACTTTAAGAAATTTGGAAGTTCACCAAATGGATGTTAAAACCGCATTTCTAAATGGTGATTTAGAAGAAGATATTTACATGGAGCAACCTGAAGGTTTCTCTGCCCCAGGTCAAGAGGGTAAAGTATGTAAACTCATCAAGTCTTTGTATGGCTTGAAGCAAGCACCAAAAAAATGGCACCAAAAGTCTGATCCTGTCATGATTGACAATGGTTTCAAAATAAATGAGTGCGACAAGTGTGTTTATTTCAAAGACACAAATGAAGGCTATGTGATCTTATGCCTTTATGTAGATGATATGCTTATCATTGGGAGTAATGATAAAATTATCAAAGCTACTAAAAGCATGTTGAAAGCGAGATTTGACATGAAAGACATGGGTTTAGCGGATGTGATTCTTGGAGTAAAGATCATATGAACCCAAGATGGTCTTGTGTTAAGTCAATCTCACTATGTGGATAAAATTCTTGAAAAATTCAACTCGGGAGATACGAGTGTAGCTCGAACTCTAGTTGATACCTCCCAACATCTCAAGAAAAATAAAGGAGATGGAGTTGCTCGGTTAGAGTATTCAAGAATTATTGGCAGTCTAATGTATCTAATGACATGTACTAGACCCGACTTGGCTTACGCGGTGAGTAGGCTAAGTAGATACACCAGCAATCCGTGCGTGGATCATTGGAAGGCTATCACTAGGGTGCTTAGATACATAAGATACACAAAAGATTATGGACTGCATTATACCCGACAACCAGCAGTGATCGAAGGATACACTGATGCAAACTGGATATCGGATAATAAAGATTCCAAATCAACAAGTGGTTACGTGTTTACACTTGGAGGAGCTGTTGTTGCTTGGAAGTCTTCTAAGCAAATGGTCATAGCAAGATCCACAATGGAATCTGAATTTATCGCCTTGGATAAGTCAGGAGAGGAGGCAGAATGGCTACGTCAATTCGTGGAATATAATCCAAGATGGCCAATGCCTTTGCAAGCCATATGTGTACATTGTGATAGCCAATTAGCGATTGGTAGAGCTCAAAGCTTGGTGTAAAATGGCAGATCAAGGCATATGCAACGTAGACATAACACGGTACGACAACTACTCTCAACGGGTGTTATCACAATTGATTATGTGAGATCAAAGGATAACATTGCAGACCCGTTTACAAAAGGCTTAAGCAGAGAGTTAGTAGAAACGTCATCAAGAGGAATGGGACTAAAGCCCGTGATAAGTGTAAGGAAAAGATCGATTTCCATACATGTGGGGGATTGTTGGAAATTTGATGAAAATAGCATTTTTCATGTGAGGGATTGTTGGAAAAATAGGTGAAAATAGCATTTTTCACAAATATAGGAAAATGATTTTTTCCTATTTTGGACTAGAAATAAGTATAATAAAACGAGCGGGTTTTATGTATTTATTTGTGGGCTTGTGTTCTATGTTGGAAGAGCTTCGCAACGAACTAAACTACGTCCAAAACAGAGCTAAGATGAATGAGATGCCGATGCTCAAAGTTGGGTGTTTGAAACATTCAATGCTGAAACAAAAGGGAAAGTAGCACCTTGTCCCACATCGGATGAGAGATGGAACTTAAATGGGTATTTAAGTGGGAACTCTCCATCCTTATTGTTTCATGGAAGCACACACTAAGTGTCCTCGCGAAGGGTGCGAAGCACCCTAACTCGCACTCGCACATGCTTGCCCACACTTGCGCGCGCGCGTGGGGGCGATGAGGCGTAATGTGGTGCTTTGATGGCGCACTTTGCACTTCACACGCTCGCATCACCGCGACGTGTCCGTCTGCGCGCGAGTCCAAGTGGCACGAAGGTGCGCGGTTGCGCACGGTGCAGGGGTCCTGTTGTGCGTGCGCGGGGCACCAGAGTGAGCCAATATGGCGCGACTGTGTGGCTTGCTCATAGAGGCTCACATGTGACGTGGCGCACGCGCGCATGGCAGTGAGCCAAGAGGACGCAGCGCGCATGAGCGTAAGGACGCACCCACACCAGTGTGTCTTGCGTGCGCTCGCGCAGAAGCTTCCAGCATTGAATGATTATGCAGTTACAGTTTAGCTTCGAAACTGACGAGTTAACAGTCTTTGAATGAGAATTAAATGACGTATTAAACTGCATTGAAGACGTTTAATGTAATTTAAACCTCTCTTTAATTCCCTTTTGACTGTTTCGACTTAGGAGCTGTATAAATACAGATCCATACCCACTGTAGAAGTACACCAGCAACACAACAGCAATTCACTTTCTCTCCATAGCTTTTCTAATCTCTTTCTTGCAGTTTCAAGGTAACCTTCGGGTTGTAGGCGAGCTCCGGCAGTACCGCTGCTTCGGCTGTTGTACGCTGGGAAACAAAACGAGTACTCTTGGGAGACTCGGAATTTGTTTTAAGGGAAGCGTGTTTATACGTGCCTCAGCCTTTCTTCTTCTACATTTCTTGTACTTTGGTTATTTTCAGTTGTAATTGTACTAGTTGTTTAGGCTTTCTTATTTCTGTATTGTAATCAGTTAATAAAATTTGTTTATTTTGTTTATTATTACGCGAACGGTTCCTACAATAATATAGTATCTCAATTTGCGAAGATCTGATATAATATTATAGTATTCCTGCAGATATACAGATACAGAATTTGGAATAAAGTGAGAGATTTATAAATATTTGGTGTTCGTTTTTCCGATATGAAAATTTAATATGGAATAAAGAGGTGTAGGTCCCCCCCTGGAGGTTGAGGTTAAACCTTATCCTTGTTATGTTTAACACTCTAGCAAGTGCGGAATCCAAGCTAGAATGCAAACCGGTAGTTTATATGAGAACACAAGCTACAAAGAGAAAGGTAGACACACCAGATATCAAAGTTTTCTCTTGTATTTCAGTGGACACGGTTACAGCCCTTGACCAAACTGAAAATACGCTCTCTACAAGACTAAGTTCACTCACACTATCTTTCACACACCTAAATGAAGTGAACACATTACATGAGTATATATACCCATCACAGCTCGTCTGGTCGAAGGATCAGATAGACTGATCGAAGGATCATCTATCGATCTGAAACCTATCGAAGGATCCACATATACCTCGAAGGATGATATCCTTCGAGGTCCATCAACATCCATCGAAGGTTTATCTTTCGAGCTCATCGAAGGATCTAAACAATCCTTCGATGACTCATCCTTCGACACAAAACATGTTACAAACATGTTCTAACTGTTTGGCCAAGTCAAACCAGGAGGATGGTTGACTTGGTCAAACTTACATCAAACACACATATTAACAAACCTAAGACGTAACCCAGACTGACAAAAGACATCGTTTTGTATCATGACAAAATACAGACAAAGTACAGACACAAGTGCACCAACAAACTCCACCTTGGCTGTAGCTTTGTCTCGATCTTCGTGTCTTCACGTCTCTGACGTCCTTTCAAGTCTTCAATGTCGGAGGATCTTCAAAGTCTTCACGTCTTGAAAGCAGAAAGTGTATCAACAAACTCCCCGGTTCATGTAGGAAGTGTGTTGACAAACTCCCCCTTAACACAAGCTCCCCCTTGAGTTATGCTCGTGAAAGACTTGATCCTTATAGCTTGAGATCCTTGTGGTGTTGATGATGGTCAGCGGCAACTCGATCATTTTCATCTTTTGAGGGCCTTCACGTCGTGTCTTTGTTCCGAAGCTTGTCATCGACCATGTTCTCCTTGCCTTTAGAATCTGCACATGCAAGAAATCTAAACGCGTAATGAGAACAACTGCTTGGAATATAGTTTATATAAACAAGTGACACACGAATGACCATGTCACAATCAAACACCGTCCGACAGTTTGAAAGTTTAGTAAACTTGTCAGTTTTAGTTTCTAACTTTCAAAACTTGCAAATTTCGACCGTTTATGAAGATTTAGTCAATTCGGTTTTCGTTCAGGTTTCAGGCAACGAAGACTCGAGTTCCAACATCGTACGATCGAAATTAAAATAGAAATAAAATCTTTTTGGCTGTTATAAAGTTTATATTAAAACATGCCTAAAATCTTTTTGGTATTTTTGAATTTTTCAAATGTAAAGACTGAAAGCAGTAAATAAATATATACAGACATTCTTTTTGCGAGTTTCGAGGGTAAGAGAATCATATCAGTGCACGGTCAAGCCAAAACACTCTCTTTGTTCAGTTAGTTAACATTAAGATAAGCATCCTATAACAATTATCGGTATTGTTGTCCACATAAGCTCAACTTATCAGATGTAATCATGGCGAGGGGATACGTTGAGGTATGATTTATACTTACCGACCGGTGTTCATCCACATCACGACACATTCCCGTATCAAGGTATGCACGAGGATTCATCTTACCGGTGAGTATACCGATTATCATCTGTTTGACCGTATATGATGTGAGATTCTCACTTATTTTGATTTGAAAACAAGCCCTATGTGATAGAATCACTTATTGATGAGGAACTTGATTTTCATATGCATGAGGGCACAAGAGCAAGTCAGTGAACAGGTCAGTACTTTCGTACAGCAGAGAGACGAACTTGACTCCCGAATAAATGTGATATTTTATCACTTATTTGTTTGGACATGTGATTGTTTATCACTTATTGAGGTCGAATGCAGTATGTACACGTATGTATAGTATCATGGAAGATTTAGACTTGCGTCCCCGTTATTTTTCGGTAAAAGATACAACCATGATACCCAGATGATAAGCAGCATAAAGACCGAATATCTCAGAACCTCGGCAATCTCTCAAACGAAATTTCGGTACTAAGACCATATGCCAATGAATGGTTCCCACCTGGTCTTCAGTCTATTTAAGATTTATATCACCCTGCACACTTTAAAATGATTGTGAGCCTACCGATACATCTTATATAGAGCTGCTTATCGTTTTTCATTTAAGGTTTCAAGAGGTTTGGATAGACCACTGATGTACTATCATTTTCTCTTTTGCTCGCCAGGAAACTCATTTTTGTTTTTCTATTGTTTTTGTGTTTTTGAAATTTTTCGATGTTTTTGGATTTTCAGATTTTTGGATTTACTCCCCCTAAAATCAATAAACTAAGACAAATTTAAAACACAAAGGTATTTACAAATATGATTTTCCGATGTCGGTTACTCTTGCTTCACCTTTATGCCGTTTACCAAAAGTAAATAATCGAATCTTGATTTGTCAAATGCTTTGGTAAATAGGTCGGCACGTTGTTGATCGGTATGAATGTGAACCACATCGATAAGTCTCTTTTCAAAGCAATCACGTATGAAGTGATATTTAATATCGATGTGCTTCGTTTTTGAGTGCTGTACAGGATTTCTAGTGATCTGTAATGCAACAGAATTATCAACATAAATAGGAGTAGTTAGGAATTCAAAACCGTAGTCTCGCATCTGTTGTTGGATCCATAGAACCTGGGAGCAGCAACTAGACGCAGCAATGTATTCCGCTTCACATGTAGACGTAGCCACACATGTCTGCTTCTTGCACTGCCAAGTGACTAGGCGATTGCGTAAGAACTGACATCCTGCTGTAGTTGATTTGCCATCTTTCGTGTAGCCGCTAAAATCAGAATCACTGTAAGCCTTGAGATCGAAGTTATCATACTTAGGGTACCATAACCCGGTGTCAGGGCAACCCTTCAGATAACGAAAAATCCTTTTGACAGCAGCATAGTGAGAGACCTTCGGATTCGCTTGGTATCTAGCGAGAAGGCACGTTGGTTACATAATGTCGGGTCTTGATGCGGTGAGATACATTAAAGATCCAATCATAGCACGATAAAGTGAAGAGTCCACAGCTTCCCCTTTTTCATCCGGAGTAATCCCGTGATTCTGCGGAAGAGGAGTAGAAATTGGCTTCGAATCGGACATCTGGAACCGGCTCAAGATGTCTCCGACGTACTTGGTTTGATGGATAAAAATTCCAGATTCGGACTGATTAACTTGCAAACCCAAGAAGAACGTCATTTCACCCATCGCACTCATCTCGAATCGATCTTGCATCACCTTCTCAAATTCCTTGCATAACTTATCATCGGTAGAACCAAAGATAATGTCATCGACGTATACCTGTACCAACAGAAGATCTTCACCTTTTTCTTTGATGAAGTGGGTACAATCGATCAAACCCCGTCTAAACTCGTTGTTCAGCAGGTAGGTAGACAGTGTCTCATACCAGGCTCGGGGTGCTTGATGAAGACCATATAGCGCCTTGTTAAGTAGTAAAACTCTATCAGGATGTAATGGATCTTCAAACCCCGGTGGTTGCTCGACATATACTTCCTCTTCGACTACTCCGTGAAGAAATGCACTTTTAACATCCATCTGGTACACCTTGAATTTCTTAAAGGATGCGTAGGCTAGAAAGATTCTAATAGCCTCCAGACGTGCAACAGGTGCATACACTTCATTGTAGTCAATACCTTCTATCTGACTGAAGCCTTGAACAACTAACCTTGCTTTGTTTCTGACAACAATCCCACGGTCGTCCTTCTTGCACTTAAACACCCAACGAGTTCCGATTGTCACACCCCCCCCAAAATCCACCTGCGGAGTATCACCGCTTGGGAGCGTGACTGACCAGGATCAAGCCACCAATCATATAGAACATTGTATAAAGTAAAAGTAATTGCAATATAAACCAAACCAAATCCATATGAAAGGTGTTTCCAAAACGTAAGTAAGTTATCATTGTTTAGCGGAAGCGTATAATCAAACCCAACATAATTCAGTACGAAATGTCATAAATGTTTAATAAGATAATCACGATCCAAGCCCACAACGACCCGCTCCTCCATGTGCAAGCTCCATATACCTAACGACCTGCAAGGCATGTAACAGAGGATCAACAACTAGTTGAGCGAGTTCACAGAAAGTAAATGCGTAATAGTAAGTTCGTTTGTAACAGGTGGCTCTACTGAGCCGTTAGTACGTTCTATTGGTGGGGGCTTCCCATGTTGTATAACCACTAGACTACTCGTAACCATCAGTATCCTTCACAACCGAGGATAGTAATAAGCATAAGTATCCTTCACATCCGAGGATAGTAATAAGTATAAGTATCCTTCACATCCGAGGATAGTAATAAGTATAGGTATCCTTCACAACCGAGGATAGTAGTAAGTATAAGTCTATGTAGATTGTAAGTATGTGTCCTGCACAACCGAGGACAGTGAATAGCATAAGTATGTGTCCTGCACAACCGAGGACAGTGATGTGGTAGTCTAGTATTAGTGTCAGAACGAATCTATTCAATCTCTTTCCTTTAATCCCATTCCCAAGCCCTTGGGAATCCCATGCCTTAGTAAGGGTGTGAACTCACCTTGGTTTGCTCGGTATGCTAAGTTAAGTGCTCACAAGAAATCAGTCAAGTCCTAGAGTGTGCACATATACTCAATCAGTTTAGATTCGTAACGATTCACATATGTTCTAATGTCACATAGTGCGTTTGGCAATTAATCATCATGCAACTTAAGCAATTAATCGCATCAATACACTTAACAGGGTTAATACACTAGCAGAACTAATATGGTTAACTGAGTTAATAAACTTAACTCAGTTAATAGGTTAATCACAGATACATGTTTAACAGAGCTATATGCTGGCAACTTAACATGTTAATCACTAAACAGGCCTATCAGTTGGGCCCAAAATCACTTTATAACTCAGACTTCGATGCTCATTTATAAAAGTCAGACAATGTATGGCATCATTAACATAACATTCGAATATCAACAATTAAACGAAACTAGGACAGTGGACATAACCTTAACAAAGTCGGACCACATGGCACTCAATAAAGTCGGACATTATATTTTAAGCATAGAAAGTCGGACAAGAGGTTATAAAGCTCGGAGATAGGATTGGCTTTATAACTCGGACCAAGGCTAAAGGTTAAACTCGGACCCCTTTGCTTTTAAGTGAAACTCGGACCCATACATGAGCATTAAACTCGGACATGGAGTGATCAACTAACTCGGATCACTTAACACTTAAACATAGTCGGACAAGCATAGCTTTTTAATCTTCGGACCTCATGGCTACTTGAAACAAACTCGGACTCTCATACCATTACCCAAACTCGGACTATGTTCATCATTTAAAACTCGGGTAACATGCACTACAAAGAACTTCGGACCATGCTTGACATCCTTAGACGTCGGACATAAGTTATGCAAAACTCGGGTTATGTGATTTATGCATAAACCTCGGACTATAGCGTATATCAAAACTCAGACTATGATCATTCGCAAACCTCAGACAAATAATTAAACATACGATTGTTCACCTTATCAAGATTGTATCAGTTACGGTTTATTGTTTTTCATACGAATGAAAACCCTAATTATACATTTTCTCATTGCAGCATCAACATAACAATCATTATTTCTTCATAACATGCATCAATATCATCAAGAGGATCGATTATACAATTAGTACATCATCGTAATCACAATAATCATAATCAAATTAAAGTACAGAACCATCAATCAAAGCTAGGGTTTGCAAGTATTCTAATCACCAAGAATTGATACAATCAGGAAATCAATAAACAAAAATCATTTACCTTGTGTTGATTCTAGAGAAATGTGGAAATCGAAAGTGATGAATGCCTTGTGCCAATAATGGTGGTGATGATGATTGCTAGGGGATTAGAGAATTGCAAGTATGTGTTTTGGTTTTGTGTGCCAAATGATTAGTGAAAAGAGGATTAGGGTTAAGTATCTAGGATTTCACTCATTACCCTCTACCTCCCTAAGTATTATATTTTACGTATGCACACCATCTCATAACCATTTCCTAGTTTCACCACCATGTTCATATATTTACCAAGTCTTTCACAATAAACAAACAACCATGCACAATCACACAATACGATTCATCGCATCAAAACGTATACAATTTCATAGCAATTAATTGTGCAAATAAACAGCTAAACAATACAAGAACGTGCAATAAATGCGAAATGGAAATCTTGGAAATTTGAGTTGTCACATTATCCCCAACTTGAAAGAAATTTCGTCCCGAAATTTGGTACGTACTCACTGAGGAAGCTAGGTAAGTTGTAGTGTTCACTGGTTTTCCTGGGGTGTCACATCATCCCCCCGTTGATTTGGAATTTCGTCCTGAAATTCCGCAGTAGTAGCTTCAGCCTCAGTAGTAGTTGCATTAGTTTCGAATAACTGGGGGTATTTTTCTTTCATTTGGTCTTCGCGTTCCCAGGTGTACTCTGGGCCACGTCGGGAGTTCCAACGAACTCGAACAAGAGGGATCCTCTTGTGTTTGAGGACCTTAACATCCCGGTCCGTGATTTCAACTGGCTCCTCGACGAACTGCAACCGCTCATCGATAGTGAGTTCCTTAAAAGGAATGATAAGGGTCTCATCTGACAGGCACTTCTTCAGATTAGACACGTGAAATACATTGTGAACTGCACCGAGTTCAGCTGGTAGGTTCAATCTGTAGGCTACTGGGCCTATTCTTTCAGTGATTTCGAACGGTCCAACATACCGTGGATTGAGTTTGCCTCTTTTACCAAATCGAACCACACCCTTCCAGGGTGAGACTTTAAGTAAAACCCGGTCCCCGACCTGAAATTCCAATGGCCTCTTACGCTTATCCGCGTAGGCTTTCTGACGGTCGCGTGCTGCTGCCATGCGTTGTCGTATCTGCGCAATCTTTTCTGTGGCGTCCACTACAATCTCTGGACCCGTAATCTGACTATCCCCCACCTCTGCCCAACAGAGAGGTGACCGGCATTTACGTCCGTACAATGCCTCGAATGGAGTGGCTTGAATGCTGGTGTGGTAACTGTTATTGTATGAAAACTCCACTAAAGGGAGGTGCTTTTCCCAGCCGTTGCCGAAATCGATAACACACGCTCGAAGCATGTCTTCTAGAGTTTGAATCGTGCGCTCAGACTGCCCATCCGTCTGAGGGTGATATGCTGTGCTCATGTCTAAACGAGAGCCAAACGCTTTGTGCATCGCTTGCCAAAGCTCTGACGTGAATCGTGCATCCCGATCCGAAATGATGGAGGTGGGCACCCCGTGCCTCGAAACAACTTCTTTAAGATAAATGTCTGCGAGAGTGGAGAACTTATCCGTTTCCTTTATAGCTAGGAAGTGTGCAGACTTGGTGAGTCGATCCACGATTACCCATATTGTATCGTTCCCACGCTGGGATCTAGGTAAGCCCGTAACGAAATCCATGGAAATTTCTTCCCATTTCCACTGTGGTATCCTGGGTTGTTGCAGTAGACCTGTGGGTTTCTGATATTCAACCTTGACTCTCGCACAGGTCAAGCACTTGCCAACATAGGTGGCGATGTGGGCCTTCATACTTGGCCACCAGTATGTTGTTTTGATATCGTGGTACATTTTATCCGACCCTGGGTGTACCGAGTAGCGAGACTTGTGCGCTTCATCCATCACAAGCTCTCGTAGACCGCCATAAAGTGGGACCCAAATACGCCCCGTTACATAGTAGGCGCCGTCTTCCTTTTGTTCCATGCGTTGCCTTGAGCCGCGTAAGGCTTCAGCCATGACATTCTCGGGTTTTAAAGCTTCTATCTGAGCAGCTCGTAATTGTGCGGGAAGACTGGACTGAATAGTAAGCTGTAGCGCTCGCACGCGCTTAGGTAAGGTGTCTTTCCGACTAAGGGCGTCGGCCACAACGTTGGCCTTGCCTGGATGATACTTGATGGCGCATTCGTAATCATTAAGTAGCTCGACCCATCGTCGTTGACGCATATTCAATTCCTTCTGCTTGAAGATATGCTCGAGACTCCTGTGATCGGTGTAAATAGTGCACTTGGTACCGTACAGGTAGTGTCGCCATATCTTACGCGCAAAAACAACAGCTCCCAGCTCTAAATCGTGCGTCGTGTAGTTCCGTTCATGAACCTTGAGTTGACGAGAGGCGTAGGCAATAACTTTATCCCGCTGCATCAATACACAACCAAGCCCCTGTATCGATGCGTCACAATAAACCACGAAGTCATCCGTGCCCTCGGGCAGTGAGAGGATAGGTGCGCTGCATAGTCTATCCTTCAGGTACCGAAAAGCAGTTTCCTGCGTATTTCCCCATCTGTAAACGACACCTTTCTGTGTCAGCATAGTAAGCGGCTGCGCGATCTTCGAAAAGTCTTTAATGAACCGTCTGTAATACCCGCCAAACCCAAGAATTGCCGTATTTCCGTCGGTGTACGCGGTGCAGGCCAGTTCCTGATCGAATCTACCTTGGATGGATCGACATGAATCCCATCCCTGTTCACCACATGGCCTAAGAAGTGGACTTCACGAAGCCAGAAGTCGCATTTAGAGAACTTTGCGTACAATTGCTCCTTTCGAAGAAGTTCCAAGATAAGACGTAAGTGCTGCTCGTGCTCCTCCTGACTCTTGGAGTAGATTAGAATGTCGTCGATGAAGACAATGACGAACTTGTCAAGATAAGGTTTGCACACCCTGTTCATAAGATCCATGAAGACTGCAGGAGCGTTCGTAAGCCCGAATGGCATGACAAGAAACTCGTAGTGGCCGTAGCGAGTTCTGAATGCAGTTTTAGAGACGTCCTCATCTCGAACTCTCAGTTGATGGTAACCTGACCTCAAGTCTATCTTGGAGTAATAACACGACCCTTGCAACTGGTCGAATAAGTCGTCAATGCGTGGAAGAGGATAACGGTTCTTCACCGTCCCCTTGTTGAGTTCACGGTAGTCGATGCACATTCTGAACGTACCATCTTTCTTCTTCACAAATAACACTGGAGCTCCCCAAGGCGAGGAGCTTGGACGAATAAAGCCCTTTTCCAAGAGCTCTTGTAGCTGCTTAGACAGTTCTTCCAGTTCGGTTGGAGCTAAACGATACGGTGCGCGGGCTATTGGTGCTGCTCCAGGTGCCAACTCAATCTGAAACTCGACTTGGCGATAAGGCGGTAAACCGGGTAAATCTTCAGGAAACACCTGAGGAAAGCCACGCACAACTGGAATATCCTCCAGCTTCTTTTCCTTTGCTGATGCGTCAGTGACAAGTGCCAGAATTGCAGTGTGACCCTTTCGTAAACATTTCTGCGCCTTCAAGAAAGAAATGATGCCAACCACAGCACCACTCTTGTCGCCTTGAACTTCGAGAGGTTCTTGACTAGAACGAGGAGTACGAATGACCTTTTCCTTGCATAAAATCTCTGCGTGATGCTGGGATAACCAGTCCATACCGATGACAACGTCGAAACTACCCAAAACTATAGGTATAAGATCAATCGAGAAGGTTTGACCAGCTAGTACAATACTACAACCCTTGATTACATGAGCAGCTTCTACACTTTTACCATTTGCTAGTTCTACGACATGTTTGGTGTTTAGGGGTGTTGGTGTATGTTTTAACAATTTACTCATTTTCAAAGACACGTAACTCGTATCCGCACCCGAATCAAACAAAACAGTAACATAAATATCGTCGAGAAGAAACTTACCCATAACGACGTTGGGATCATTTCTGGCATCACCCTGCCCCAACACAAACACACGGCCCCTTGCTTCATTGCCATTGTTGTTCCCTCCATTGTTGTTGTTGTTGTTGTTGTTGCCATTTCCCTGATTGTTATTATGGTTGTTGTTGTTGTTCTGGTTCCTGTTCAGCTGAGGGCAGTGCCTTTTGAAGTGACCCTCTGCACCGCAATGAAAACACCCTTTGTTGCCCTGCTGCTGATTCTGCTGTGCTTGGGGCTGCTGCTGATTCTGGTTCGCAGGTCGAAGGCTTCTACAATCTTTGGCCTCGTGACCCATCTTGAGGCATCTTTGACAGCGACCCTTATTACACTGGCCACTGTGGTGCTTGTTGCAGGTGTTACACTTCGGGAGGTTTCCTCGATATCCCCCCTGTCTGTGGCTGCCTGAGGAGTGTTGACTGGGACTCTGGTAATTGTCTGTCTTTCGTTGCTGAGCTTGTGACTGCACTGAAGCTGACCCCTTGCTAGAATCTCCATCCCATTTTCTCTTGCTTTCACTGGGATTAGCAAGTGTAGTAGAAGCAGTAGCGGTAGCAGTAGCGCTGATGCGCTTTGGCAGTCTGTTCTGATCCACTGCCTGATCTGTGATGCGGTGCGCGAGGCGTTGGATAGCCTGAATGTTGTCAAGATTAGCCGATGTTACGTGGCTCTGGATTTCTGGCACCAAACCCTTGAGATACAACTCAATACGCTTGTATGGAGGGTCCACCATAGTTGGACACAGCACAGCCAACTCGTTCGACCTCTTGGTATAAGCCTCGATCTCTGACCCAGTCATCTTCAAATGATAAAACTCATCCTCCAGCTTGTGGATGTCTTCCCGAGTACAGTACTCACGTTTAATCAGTTCCTTGAAGTCATTCCAAGGGGTGGCGTTAGCAGCTGCCAACCCTAGGATCTGCACCTGCGCGTTCCACCAAGTCAACGCGATCCCTTCCAAAGTACCAGTGGCATACTTAACCCTGCGAGCCTCAGGGCATTCACACATCTCGAACACAGACTCGAGCTTTTCAAACCAGTGGAGGAGTCCAACTGCTCCTTCAGTGCCACTAAATGTGCTAGGACGACAATCCATAAAGTTCTTGAAAGTGCAGACAGGCTGCTGCGCGTGTTGACCTATTGTGTACGAATAGGACAAAGTTAAATACGAGAAATTATGTAGGATCTAAAGATCCTAGTGTGTCTATACTGCAGGGTATACTACCTGCTTGAGCAGCTGCAAGTGCCGCAGCAACTTGAGCCTGAACAAGAGCCTCTAGCTGGGCTTGAGTCATGTTGATTCGTCCGGCCATTGATCTTCACATCAAAGGCAACATAAGTGAGAAAGGTTCGCGAATAGTGCGATGACAGAAGAGTGTAAGCACATAGGTGTTCTTAAGCAATAACAAGTAGTGAGCAAAGTAATGTAAGCATACCACGAGCAAAGTCCTATGCAAATTCTAGCATGTAGGCAATAAACATAAACCTTATTACCTAGGATGTTGAGTCTTGCACGTGGAGCGAAGCGTCGTTGTGGATCGTTGAGAGCACTGTTCTGGTTATAGTCTGGTTTTAATAAAATCGTTTTCCCCTTATTAAAACCAAGTTCTCTATAACCAATGGCTCTGATACCAATCTGTCACACCCCCCCCCCCAAAATCCACCTGCGGAGTATCACCGCTTGGGAGCGTGACTGACCAGGATCAAGCCACCAATCATATAGAACATTGTATAAAGTAAAAGTAATTGCAATATAAACCAAACCAAATCCATATGAAAGGTGTTTCCAAAACGTAAGTAAGTTATCATTGTTTAGCGGAAGCGTATAATCAAACCCAACATAATTAGGTACGAAATGTCATAAGTGTTTAATAAGATAATCACGATCCAAGCCCACAACGACCCGCTCCTCCATGTGCAAGCTCCATATACCTAACGACCTGCAAGGCATGTAACAGAGGATCAACAACTAGTTGAGCGAGTTCACAGAAAGTAAATGCGTAATAGTAAGTTCGTTTGTAACAGGTGGCTCTACTGGGCCGTTAGTACGTTCTATTGGTGGGGGCTTCCCATGTTGTATAACCACTAGACTACTCGTAACCATCAGTATCCTTCACAACCGAGGATAGTAATAAGCATAAGTATCCTTCACATCCGAGGATAGTAATAAGTATAAGTATCCTTCACATCCGAGGATAGTAATAAGTATAGGTATCCTTCACAACCGAGGATAGTAGTAAGTATAAGTCTACGTAGATTGTAAGTATGTGTCCTGCACAACCGAGGACAGTGAATAGCATAAGTATGTGTCCTGCACAACCGAGGACAGTGATGTGGTAGTCTAGCATTAGTGTCAGAACGAATCTATTCAATCTCTTTCCTTTAATCCCATTCCCAAGCCCTTGGGAATCCCATGCCTTAGTAAGGGTGTGAACTCACCTTGGTTTGCTCGGTATGCTAAGTTAAGTGCTCACAAGAAATCAGTCAAGTCCTAGAGTGTGCACATATACTCAATCAGTTTAGATTCGTAACGATTCACATATGTTCTAATGTCACATAGTGCGTTTGGCAATTAATCATCATGCAACTTAAGCAATTAATCGCATCAATACACTTAACAGGGTTAATATACTAGCAGAACTAATAAGGTTAACTGAGTTAATAAACTTAACTCAGTTAATAGGTTAATCACAGATACATGTTTAACAGAGCTATATGCTGGCAACTTAACATGTTAATCACTAAACAGGCCTATCAGTTGGGCCCAAAATCACTTTGCAACTCAGACTTCGATGCTCATTTATAAAAGTCAGACAATGTATGGCATCATTAACATAACATTCGAATATCAACAATTAAACGAAACTAGGACAGTGGACATAACCTTAACAAAGTCGGACCACATGGCACTCAATAAAGTCGGACATTATATTTTAAGCATAGAAAGTCGGACAAGAGGTTATAAAGCTCGAAGATAGGATTGGCTTTATAACTCGGACCAAGGCTAAAGGTTAAACTCGGACCCCTTTGCTTTTAAGTGAAACTCGGACCCATACATGAGCTTTAAACTCGGACATGGAGTGATCAACAAACTCGGATCACTTAACCCTTAAACATAGTCGGACAAGCATAGCTTTTTAATCTTCGGACCTCATGGCTACTTGAAACAAACTCGGACTCTCATACCATTACCCAAACTTGGACTATGTTCATCATTTAAAACTCGGGTAACATGCACTACAAAGAACTTCGGACTATGCTTGACATCCTTAGACGTCGGACATAAGTTATGCAAAACTCGGGTTATGTGATTTATGCATAAACCTCGGACTATAGCGTATATCAAAACTCAGACTATGATCATTCGCAAACCTCAGACAAATAATTAAACATACGATTGTTCACCTTATCAAGATTGTATCAGTTACGGTTTATTGTTTTTCATACGAATGAAAACCCTAATTATACATTTTCTCATTGCAGCATCAACATAACAATCATTATTTCTTCATAACATGCATCAATATCATCAAGAGGATCGATTATACAATTAGTACATCATCGTAATCACAATAATCATAATCAAATTAAAGTACAGAACCATCAATCAAAGATAGGGTTTGCAAGTATTCTAATCACCAAGAATTGATACAATCAGGAAATCAATAAACAAAAATCATTTACCTTGTGTTGATTCTAGAGAAATGTGGAAATCGAAAGTGATGAATGCCTTGTGCCAATAATGGTGGTGATGATGATTGCTAGGGGATTAGAGAATTGCAAGTATGTGTTTTGGTTTTGTGTGCCAAATGATTAGTGAAAAGAGGATTAGGGTTAAGTATCTAGGATTTCACTAATTACCCTCTACCTCCCTAAGTATTATATTTTACGTATGCACACCATCTCATAACCATTTCCTAGTTTCACCACCAAGTTCATATATTTACCAAGTCTTTCACAATAAACAAACAACCATGCACAATCACACAATACGATTCATCGCATCAAAATGTATACAATTTCATAGCAATTAATTGTGCAAATAAACAGCTAAACAATACAAGAACGTGCAATAAATGCGAAATAGAAATCTTGGAAATTTGAGTTGTCACACCGATCTTCTTGTAGTGGTCGGGCCTATCAACCAATTTCCATACGCCCAACTTCTCGAACTGCTGAACTTCTTGCATGGCTTCCACCCAGGAATCATCTTTCAATGCCTCCTTCCAAGATCTAGGCTCTTCTTGGCTTACATAGCAGGCGAAAGACCAATCATTTTGTTGTCCCGATTCTCGTATCTCAGCATACAAGCCAGCATTTTCGTTATTTCTGATTTGATTCCTTGTCCTTACACCACTGAGAACATCACCTATAATATTCTGCTGAGGATGAATGTTATGAATTCGGGTTTCAGAAACTAGAGGAATTTCAACATTGGTCCTCAAGTTATTGATATTTAAATTCCCGATATCATTCTGAAGCTGTTGAGTTGTAGAAGATGATGCATTTTCTTCTTGAACAATTGGCGCAGACACTGGATCCGTTGCTTCTGAAGTACCTTGAACTGGACGCGGTGCTTCACCATCATTTGCATCAACATACTCCTCATCTTCCGATGACAAATTGTAGTCGACAGCATCATTAAACACCTCATTTGAAACGAGATTATTGACAGAAGAAGATGCTTGTGAGTCAACAATGATTGGGCGAACTAACTGAGAGCCAGTCGCATTCTCGCTTTCAGACAACATTTGAGCAATTGCATTGTCGTCATCAAATGTCGGCAGATTGAATGAGTCGAAAAGACCATCATAATCGAACATCCATGGATCTCCAGAAGGCTTCGGTGGATTAGAATATCTTTGAACTTTTACTTCACCCCACTCTTCAATCTTCTTGGTAGTCAGGTTCCATACTCGCAGATTAGGAGTAGCATACCCAAGGAAGTAACCTTCGATAGCTTTGGCACCAAACTTCCCGTCAGGCTCAATCATGGTACATGGCGCACCAAAAGGTTCTAGATATTCCAAGTCAGGAGTCTTCTTGTGTAGGAGTTCGAAGCACGTTTTGCCATGTCTTTTCACTGTGAGAACCCTGTTTAACGTGTAGCAAGCCGAGGCAACAGCTTCAGTCCAGAATCGAACTAGAAGCTGAGACTCAACCAACATGGTTCTTGCAGTCTCAATTAAGGTTCTGTTCTTTCTTTCAGCGACTCCGTTTTGTTGGCGTGTACCGAGTGCTGTATTCATGAAGGATTCCTTTTGCAGTGCAAAATTCATCCATAACCCTGTTTTTGAACTCGGTTCCGTTGTCGCTTCGAATTCGTCTCACCTTTAGATTATAAAGATTTTCCAACAAGGTGGTCAAATTCTTTAGAATTTCTGGAGTCTCGCTCTTGTGGACCATGAAAGCAACCCATGAAAATCTTGAATAGTCATCAGTGACTACCAAGCAGAAAACCTCCCCGTGCACACTCTTGTGTTTGATTGGGCCGAAAAGGTCCATATGCAGACGTTCGAGTGGCATGTTTACAGTGTTAACCTTCTTCAATGGATGTGATTTCTTGATCTGCTTCCCTTTCTGACACGACACACAGACATCTTGAAGTTGAAAATTCTTCACATTGACACCTCTCACCAGATTGTTTTTGACAAGTTGATTCATTTTTCTGAGGTGAATATGACCCATCCGTCTGTGCCAAGAGATCGTCTCCTTTTCAGTGGCTTTTGAAATAAAGCAAGTAACTTGTTTGGACTTAGTTATTGCTTGGCTCATATCGAGGACATACAAATCATTAACTCTTGGTGCTGATAAGAGAATCCATTCTTCGGGAATCTTGAATCCTGGCTTCAGCACATAACAACCGGCATCATCAAAATGCACGGTGAACTTCTTGTCGCAGATCTGAGAAACACTCAGGAGATTGTGATCCAACTCTTGCACATAATTGATTTTGTCGAAACTCACAACTCCATTTGAGATCATTCCCTCGCCGGTGATATACCCTCCTTTGTCTCCAGCAAATGCGACATATCCTCCTCTTATACTTCGCACATCGAAAAGAAGACGATAGTCGCCCGTCATGTGCCTGGAAGCCCCACTATCAACAATCCAATGACTATTAATAGTTCCTCCTAGAGCCGCCTGCACATGCAACTAACTTATCAGTTTGAGAGGGGGACCCAAGCCTTTGTGGACTTGGGTCGTCCTTGATCATTAAGGAAAGTGATTTCAATCACTTGATGATTAGGAAAAAGAACCTGTGGTGCTCCCCCTGATTGAATTACCTGCTTTTGCTTCCAAGCTGTTTGTCTTTTACCAGTATTTGAATTTATTGTTTTAGCATTTACTGGTTTTACAGTTTCAGGTTTTGCTTGTACAGGTTTTTCTTCTTTGACCTCTGATTTTAAGGCCTTTTCAATTACCTTTTGATTCTTTTGCTTTAACTTCTTTTCCCTTTCTTTCAAGACACGTGGGTCTTGTTTCAGGGAAACTGATCGTTTTTGGTAATCGATTTCTTGGGGAGCACTCGTTTTTGACTTCAGCTTTTGCACGTGTGGGCAATATCTTACAATATGCTCAACTGTGCCACATTCAAAACATGTTCTCCGCTCTACAAACTTCGGAGAAACATGTTGATGACCAGAAGGAGAACCAGACAATGAACTTTGTGATCTAGACGTGCTTGGACCTAAATCACATCCGTTGGTGTGTTGGGTGTAATTAGTCTGATCATTTCGTTTTAAAATTCTAACTTGTTTTACAAAATCAACTTTAGATTTATCCTGAAATGTTTCAAGTTTGTCTGAACCCGTGGATCCAACAAAGTTCATTTTCGGTTCTCGTTTCTTAACAGGAGCTCTTTTGTTTTGCACCTTTTTTTGTTGAACCTTAGGTTGCTCAACCTTTGATTGTTGAATTTTAGGTTGTGCAGCCTTAGGTTGAGTAGCCTTAGACTGTTCAACTTTAGGTTGTTGAACCTTTGATTGTTCAGTCTTAGGCTGCTGAACTTTAGGTGCTTGAACATTCTTGTTCTGAGCCTTCTTTCCATGTACCTCACCCTTTCCGGAGTTGACTTGTTGTTTTCGCTCAATTGGTAGTTTTTGGTTTCCGTATTGTTTTCTAATTTGTTCACACGGAATTGGATCACATTGAGTGACGGTAACTTTGTCACTTTTGTTCCCCAAAAACTTATCAGTGCATCGTTCAAAAATTTGCTCAATTAAATCTTGATTTACATTTTTAATTGGAAAATCCTTGTTAGAGTAGATTTTGCTATCTCCTTTGAGTGTGTACAACAAATTATTCCCTTCAAGGCTAGATACAAGGGACTCCATTGCTTTTGACATTTCAGTCTTACTCGGTTTCACTGGTGGATCACAGAGGATGTGATTCTCGATTGGAATATCTGTTGTAACCGAGTTAGACTGTTGTTTCACAATTTCTTCAGATTCATCGTCCGAAGAATCAGCATCCTCAACAATGGGAGGACTCTGTTCCTTAACACACGATGAATCTGTCACATTCTCAGATTCTGATTGACCCGAGGATGATGTACCAGTTGTGAACCCTAGGCCTGCTGCAAAGTCATCTAGACCGAGTGGCACAGTAGGTTCAAAACGGGGCATATCCTCGTCATCAGGCAATTTGGAGTAATTGTGATTCATTGGGGGAGGACATGATTTGAATCCAATACATTTTGCATCCCCCTTTTTCTTTTGAACGTCAATGATGTGATCCAATACATAGCGGGAATTGGAATAGCTTTCCAGTTTCTGCTTAATTGTCTCACATTCACATCGAGCTGTTGCTAACTCTACCATTTGCTTTTCAATTGTGTCAATAAGATTATTGTTAGCATGTTGTTTTCGCAAAACAGCCTTTTGTAATTCTGAAACATCATGTCTTAATGACGCAATTGTTGCTTTAAATTCCTTTTCATTTCTGGTTAAAAACATGTTAGCTTCGGTTGCTTTAGAAAGATCTACAATCAATTCTTGATTGTGTTTGTGTGTGATTTCAAACTGACTTTCCTTTTCAGCATATTTTAAACACTTTGCACATTCAATAGGAACAGAAATAGAGTCAGAATTAGTATCACATACCTGAGAAGTCTGACCTTCTACGTGAGCCATAAAGGCTGTATGAAAAGAAAAAGATCCATCTTCAGAGAAGAACTGAGCAAGCTTCTCGGAAGTTCCAGCAGATTTCTGGCAGAGAATAGATCTCCTCTTGCATAATGCTTCAGTTTCAGCCAAAAGCTCATCAACTTCCAAGTCTAAAGCATCACTTGATAAATCACCAGCATCAAGTGATTCCCCATCCATGCTCCCACTATAACCCGAACTATCTTCATCTTCTGAAGATTCACCAGCAGACACGGGTTCTACTACCTTCTCAATCACTTTAGCATAACATGCTGTTCCACCATTTCCTCCTTCTCCAAGCTGAAGGTTCCAGTTGCAGATTTCATCAGCTTGAACAACCAATCCTCTGTGGGGATTAGTGTTTGTGGATCCAGATGCATTTCCTCCAACGGGAACTATTGATCTGACAGAATTGTTGTTCAGTTGCTGTTGTGGCTGTCCTTGATTCCTGAAGGGATTCTGATTTCCTTGCTTAGGTGGCTTCTGACACTCCCGCTTGAAGTGACCCTTTTCACCACAATTGAAGCAAGTGACAGCATTCTTATCAAAACCATACTTGGTGTTGTTGTTGCTATCCAAGTTGGTTCTCCCCGTCCTTTCCATAAACTCCTTTGCTCTTCGAATTGCACTAGCAAGAGCCCATTTGATATCCATCATTTCAAACTCTTCTCTATCCACTTGCTGATAATCTTCATTGGTTAGATTGATATTCCCAATCTGACCTGCGATCAATCCACATTAAGCACTAACCAAGGTGTTCAACATCTCCATATGCTCCTTGGCTATTTCGACAGTGACTTTGGAAAAGTTGGAAGTGTCTAATCTGACTGTGTTCGGATTGGAAGTGGCTTGAAAGTTTGAAGAGCTTCCATAAAACCCTTGCTGTTGCAGTTGTTGCTGCTGAGCTCTGCTTGGGTCTAAGAAAGGCGGTGGTGTGAATTGCTGAGCTGTCGGTTGCACATACTGTTGTTGAGAAGAAGAATCTGGTCTTGAATACATCATCGTGTATGCTGAAGGATCAAACTGATTTGTTGTGGAAAGTCCGGTGTTTGAGATGAAAGCTGTTTGAAGCTTCGCGTGTTGAGAGGCTGGTTTTTCTCCACTGATACCTCCTGCAATCCCATAGTACATCTCTGGATTTTGAGGAGTTAGTGTTCTTTTTGCCTTAAGCTTTTCTTCTACATCCTTGTTCTCCAATTTTTGAATTAACTCATAGACGGTGATTGTATCTAGAACACCATTTTGTTTGAGAATTTCAAGAAAACTGCTCCACTTATCAGCGAATCTCTGCACCATTTCTTGTGGAGTGGCAGTGACTCTAAAAGCAAACATCTCGCTCAACAAGTGATGGAACCTTGTAGATAACTCTGCCAAAGTCTCATTCTCCATACACGTGAATCTTTCAAACTCTTTCTTCAGTAATTCTTGCTTGATCTTTCTAGATTGAGCATTTCCTTCACATCGTAACGTGAGCATATCCCACAAGCTTTTAGTAGTCGTGCAGTAAACAAACTGGTGGTAAATGTCTCTGTGAAGAGCTTGTGTGAGAATCATGAATGCTCTCTTTTCTAACTCATATTTCTTCTTATCATCATCCGACATAGTGCTGTAAGTTGTTGGATTAGATCCTGCAACTTCCAAATCATTGTCAAATGTGGTGAAGAAACACATCCATAGATCTTGACCTTGCCCCTGAACATAAGTTCTCAGCCTTTCTTTCCACCATCCCCAATCATTGATGTGATTTAGCTTTGGTGGTTTTGTGCTTGTACCAGTTTCACTGTCGTTCTGCATCATTGCTTGAATGTTGCTGCTTTGATTTGTGACCAATGCCCATTGATTTGCAGTTATCATTGCAGCTTGAGGTGGGGCAATAGCTCGCATCCATGCAGTTTTGTCGAAATCTGACGCAGATTGCGTAGCTGATGATTGTGGAGTCAAAGTTGTTGTAGTCCACGCGGTTGGATCCCACTGACCGTTTGTTCCCATTTTATAAAAATTAATATATTAAGTGAAAATTGATTTAAAATTTGAAAAACAAGTTTTCCATTTTTAAAAATTTAATTTTCACAAACTATGTTAATATCTCGAATGAAAACAACCAGCCGAAGGATCCCTGATCGAAAGACCTGAAAAACACAAACTTGTTAAACTTAAACAGACTAGGATCGAAGGATCAATACTTGTTCGAAGGATCAACAGTGTTCGAAAGATTACTGTTGAATTTCGAACAATGATTTTGAAAGATTCTCCAATCGAAAGATCCTTATCTTTCGAATAAGAACTGTAGATCGAAAGATATATCCTTCGAAAAGATTCCTTGGATCGAAGGGTAAGTCACAGACTTCGAAGGATGTTCGAAGGATGATTATCTATCGAACTTCCTTTGATCGAAAGATGATCTTTCGACTTCGAAGGATATCCTTCGATCTGTACTGACACAGTTAACAAAAGGTGACAGGTTGGTGAAAAGGTGATTGGTTGGTAGAAAGCTTTCGGCAGAAGGTATGTTCAAACCATACCTTTTACCAAACCAGATTTGACCCAATAAAATATTACTTAAAAAGGAAGGTTCTTATCCAGAAAAACCGGTCACCGGAGTAAGCCGGAATTTGGCTGGAAATTACCAAACTTCTTAAAAACAAGTTTTTAAGTTACCCAACCCGTCCTTTAACACACCCGGTTAGTTTAGAACACATTTTTATGTCTAGAAATGCGAGAAAAACACTAAAAACGGGTGCTAAACCATGTGAGTTTTTGTTCAAACACTCCAAAGTCTTGTATAAACTCGGTTTTTAACAAGGAAAAGAGCCACGGCTCTGATACCACTTGTAGGTCCCCCCCCCCCCGGAGGTTGAGGTTAAACCTTATCCTTGTTATGTTTAACACACTAGCAAGTGCGGAATCCAAGCTAGAATGCAAACCGGTAGTTTGTATGAGAACACAAGCTACAAAGAGAAAGGTAGACACACGAGATATCAAAGTTTTCTCTTGTATTTCAGTGGACACGGTTACAGCCCTTGACCAAACTGAAAATACGCTCTCTACAAGACTAAGTTCACTCACACTATCTTTCACACACCTAAATGAAGTGAACACATTACATGAGTATATATACCCATCACCGCTCGTCTGGTCGAAGGATCAGATAGACTGATCGAAGGATCATCTATCAATCTGAAACCTATCGAAGGATCCACATATACCTCGAAGGATGATATCCTTCGAGGTCCATCAACATCCATCGAAGGTTTATCTTTCGAGCTCATCGAAGGATCTAAACAATCCTTCGATGACTCATCCTTCGACACAAAACATGTTACAAACATGTTCTAACTGTTTGGCCAAGTCAAACCAGGAGGATGGTTGACTTGGTCAAACTTACATCAAACACACATATTAACAAACCTAAGACGTAACCCAGACTGACAAATGACATCGTTTTGTATCATGACAAAATACAGACAAAGTACAGACACAAGTGCACCAACAAGAGGCGTTATAACTTGGATGGATTCATGACCCGGTCTGCATATAGACATTTCTAATCGAAGCGTTAGTTTGCTAAATAATATAAATCATGCATTTGTATGTGTCATATTTAAAGGGTGTGATTCAAACAATTGTGTGTTAAGTTACTTTTCAATGCAAGGGTATTAAAGGGTGTGATATGGAGAGACACAACTATTAAGTTAGCCAAAGGTACCCCAAGTTATAGGGTTATTGATCCCGATCCGGTACATGATCTATTGCATGCAACCGGGTTCAACCATGCAGGCCATGCAACCGGGTTTGATGATGATCCATGGGAATTAATTTAATCTTCTTTATTAGTTAATAGTTATCTTTTTTTTATTTGAAATTTGAATAAGTGATTTACCTTAAAAGTCTCATGCATATCTTGTAGATAGGAGCAGTAGTTAAAGAACTTGTTTCCATGTTTTCATTCAGTTTAGATTTTCGTTCAATAACAAGTCCATTGAGACTTTTGGTTTGAAGTCTTGGTTATACGTTACCGGATTTTGGTAACGGGTTTATTTTCCTGTCACTTCCGTATCAAGTGGTACCAGAGCTATGGCGAATTTTCGGAGGGATTAACGTGACAATTACCGTAGATACGCCGCAGGAGGCAACGGCGATTATCACCATGATCCTCGGGATGAAGATATCAATCGTTTGCAGCAGCGGGTACGAGAGCTGGAGTTATGCTACGAACCAAGAGATGAAGAGCGAACGGAATCCGATTTCGAGGAAGGGGACGAGAACCGTCGGAACCCGTTCGGGGAACGGCGTACTCGTAACCACACACCACCGCCGACAGATCATCTACGGTCCTTAGGCGTGAGGGTCGAATTCCCCGAGTTCGAAGGGCAGGTCCAACCCGATGATTTCATCGAATGGATCCACACGGTGGAACGGGTATTTGATTTAAGAGACATTCCAGATCATTTGAAGGTCAAGCTCGTGGCAATCAAGCTACGAAAACACGCGTCGTTGTGGTGGGAGCACGTCCGAAAGAAAGGAATTCAAGAAGGAAAAAGGAAGGTAGATACATGGGAGAAAATAAAGAAACTCCTCAAAGCAAAGTTTCTTCCAGCCAACCATCGCCAAGATTCGTATCTAGACTACCACAATTGTAAACAGGGGACACTATCGGTGGAAGAGTTCATCATGGAGTTCGAAAAACTACGAATGCGTTGTGCGATTAACGAGGAGGAAGAACAGGTTATCGCCCGCTTTCTTGGAGGCCTCTGGGCCGACATATCTGATATTGTTCAATTACAACCCTATTGGTCATATGATGACGTTTGCAGGTTAGCACATCGAGTGGAAAAGCAACAAAATAGTAGAGCAAAACCCACCCCGACGAAGCCGATCACCACCAACCGAACCTCAAACCTTACCCCCACCGCGAACCGTCCGAGCCCAATCAAAGCCGACGGTCCCCCACCAACATCCCCAACCCCACCACCACCCACTGTTCCGCCCGTCATGCAGTGTTACAAATGTCAAGGTATCGGTCACCTTCGTCGGGATTGTCCTAACCGGCAAATCGTGGCTCTAACAGACGAAACTCTACCCGTTTAAGACACCGATAATGAGACCACCGAAGAACCCACTGAGACGTTGTATCCTGACCGCGGGGAAGCCCTTATCATTCAGCCGGCTCTTAGCGCGACCGTAGCCAAACCTGAAGACGACAACGCATGGCTGCGTAACAACATATTTCGCACAAAGTGTACGTCGAAAGGGAAGGTTTGCACGATAGAGTATTGATGGGGGAAGTTGCGAGAATATGGTGGGAACATCCATGGTTGATAAACTGGGCTTAGATAAACAAGATCACCCCGAGCCTTACCAACTTACGTGGCTAAAAAACGGAAACATTGTGAAAGTCACACACCGTTGTCTGGTTCCATTCTCAATTGGCAACAAATATGTAGATGAAGTATGGTGCGAAGTTATTCCGATGGACGCTTGCTACATACTCTTGGGCTGACCGTGGAAATATGATCGGAGGACAAGGACAAGGCACGACGGGTTCCGGAATACGTACACGTTTAAGAAAGACGACATCAACATCACACTCGCCCCCTTGGATCCCCGAGACTCACAGACCGCGGCCATGGTAGTCTCCCGTGTGACATCTGTGTCACTTCAACCATCAAACAAATACCAAACCAATGAAATATTGTATTTCATACTTGGGATTTGTATAAACATGTGTATTAGTTGCACATATCAACTCTTGTTCGATTTCGGGCTCTAAATCGCTTTCTAGAAGGTTATACGCGCACTGAGGCGTAAATATAACCAGTTTAATGCAACAAACACTCCGGAATAGTGACATAGGCTTAACATACCTTAAATAACCTCTACATAACTTAGAAATAAGTTTTGGATAGTTTGGTGTGCCGAAATCAAGTTTATTCGCTTACAGGGACTAAAATTGACAAACTGCGAAAGTTTGTCGATTTGAACTGTAACGAACATTCCGAAACATGACTATAAGTTAAACATACCCTAAATATCCTTTACATAGCTTAGAAATAGGCTTTAAGGGGTTCGGTATGCTAAAATAAACTTTATGCTCATTCAGGGACTAAAAGCGTCAAAAAGTACATAAGTTTGCATTTTCGCACACATCTTACATTCTGAATACATCCGGACATCCAAAAATTTATGTAACCATTAAAATATTATGTTTTAGTGTTTGGCTTGTCAAAAATCCATTCGTTGCGCAATTTGGATCGTTTTCGCGTCCGTTACGACCTCCGTCGTAATTAACCGAACAACGCAACTGTGCGGCCAAACGAACTAACATCCGACATATTTTTGAGCACATTTTAAGTTCCCTATACTTTAACTTCATATTTGTGCCTTGAAATGAGGTTAACGGGGCTTAAACGTGTCAAAACACATCAAAAATCAAGTTTGGATACACAGGGGCCTGTTCTGCCAATTGCTGAAACTTACTGCCAGTAAACCAGCACCATACGGTCCGTATGGGGACCTATGGTCCATAAGCTACCTTCAGACCAGCAAAATGCAGAAACATTGAACCTGGTCCTTTCCACTTGTTCCCATGGTTTTTAACCCCTGATTTTCATTCTGTGGACTGGTATTTGGATGCCCCTTGTATTTGTAAACCATGTGCCCACATGGATGGTTGAGATTGAAGCTCGGTTTTCGATAAACGATCTTAACGGTTCAAGGAAATCTATAAATACCCACCCCCTTTCATTCTAAACCCACATTTGATCTGATTTTGGCCCTCTAAGTTGAAGAAAACTCTTCATACCTGAGGGTAAATCGGATCAAAGCTTGCGGGGACCTTCTGTAAGTATTCTTTCGTGCTTTTCTTTCGTTTTAGTGTTAAAGTCAAACTTTGTTTGACTTTCTGCTTTGACCAGTCAATGGTCAACGCGAAGTTCGGTTGAACTTCATAACGTGAGCGTAATCACGATGGTTATAGTCCCTAGTGACTATACCTACTGATTACCACGTTATCTAGGCTCAGTGACGAGTCGTAGTTTCGGCCAAAATGCGTTTTCTCGCGTATTTTGTAACCAAACTACTCTAGGGTATCAAAACCATTTGTTTTGATACCAAACCTGTTTTCTAACTTAACTAAACATGTTCTAGCATGTTTAGCTCGTCACTTTTAGATTTGTGCCTGTTTAGGGTCGTAAAGGTAAGCGATCTAATCAGTCGCTTATACTTTCGAACCCGGCCCATTTGGTTGATCATTAGGGTCCGACCAAACACATTAGGTGACCATAGTTGTATAGGTAATAACCTTCCGAGGTTATACCTTATGGTCACTTTGTTTAAGTAGTTATATGATAGGTAGTTTGTTGGTGCATGCATCTGTCGACTTCGTCTTGTATCGAGTCTTAGACTAGTTTGTATAGATCAGGGCACGTTATATGAGAAAATAGGAAATGTTAGTGGTTAAGATGTTGATTTCGCTCCAACCTACTTAGGTAGGTGATTTCGCCCGAAATCTCATCATCTGATTTCGCTCCTATTGTCCTGTGTCATCTCGGGCGAAATCAGGAAACAGTTCACGAATTTCCATACCGAAGTGCTGCCGGTGTGAGAATTGATTGTAAACAACGTCAGATCAATACAATCAGTGATTTAAGTGAAGAATCAGCTGTTTCTCCCTTTGTTTCTTGTTTTCCGCACCTGAAACAGAGTAAAACTCCTCTGACCGACTCATTCGTGTCAAGTCGCACGATCCTACAATTGGTATCAGTGCCACTTGGAGGAGTTCTGCAGTTTACAGCCGAATTTCAATGAAATTTCTAGTTTCTACACCTTCTTTTCTCAGTTCAGGAAGTTTTACCAGACAAAACCGGATCAAAATTTCACAGATTGTTTAAAATTGGACATAAACAAATCCTTGAAAGTTCCACTGCTAAAATCGAACTAAAAATGGATCAAAATGGACTCCGAACTGATTCCGCTCGAAAGGACCATGTATGATTTCGCTCGAGACTGCATCTGATTTCGCTCCAGAATACGATGTTTGGGATTTCGCTCCAAATTTAGTGTTGATTTCGCTCCAAAGTATCACTGATTCCGCTCCAGATAGCCAAACATTCTGATTTCGCTTCAGAGATTTTTCTGATTTCGCCTCTGTGTAACTGATCATTGTTTCCGCTCCAAAAGTAATTGTGATTTCGCTCCAGAGCTCCAAGAACTTATCTGATTTCGCTCCAAAATCAGAAGTGATTTCACTCCAGAGTAACAAGTGTTTGATTTCGCTCCAGATTGTCATCTGTGATTTCGCTCAAACCTGTTTCTGTGTTAATTCCGCTACAAAGCTACTGTTTCTTTTTGAAAAACGTGTCAAGTAATCATGAGTGAAGAGTTCTACAACGCGTTCGCTTCATCTCCGACTACTCCGGCTTCCATTGCTCAGAATATGAACTTGGAAAACGATACCGGAACGTTACAAAAGCCCCCGAAACTGATGAGTATTGAAGAGTACTACGGGTGGAAAGACAGATTCGAAATCTGGGTTCAGGAAAATCATCTTAGGTCATGGGAATGTATTCTGAAGAAATACGTTTTGCCACGAACAGACTTGCAGGTTATCAAAGAGTTATCAGAATTCAGTGATCAAGAAAGAGATATGTATCGAGCTGAAAAGATGATGATCAGTCTACTTCAGCAAGCCATCAAAGAAGACATCTTCATTCTGCTTCAGCATGACAAGAATTCTAAATCAATTTGGGATGCTCTTCGTGTTAAATTTGAGGGTAGTGAGAACATGATTAAGAGCAAGAAGGCGTTGCTCAAGAAAGAGTTTGATCTGTTCAGTAGTTTACCCGGAGAAGATACAAAGAAGCTGATTGAACGTTACTGCCACTTGGTGCGATCTATGTCGATGCTGAGTATTACAAAAGATCGTGAAGAGTGGATAGACAAGCTAGCTGATGCGTTACCGCAAAAAGAGTGGGGAACTTATTTGATGATTCTGAAAAACACCGGGGTTTATGATGGGTTAACGATTTCTCAGTTTATCGAAAAAATTGAAAGTCAGGATCTGGAACAACAAAAGATCGAGAGGATGAACAGTCCAAGTGGTCAACAAGATGTAAAGATGTATTATAAAGGCAGTGTTCCGGAAACTGAAAGAAGCCCGAAAATCCAGACTGCTTTTGGTGCTGGAGATTCAACAGAAAAAGCTGATCAAAATTCAACCAAAAGCAGTGGATTCTCATCATTTCCGAGTGTTAATCCTAAAGATTCAACTACAAGTTTTAGTTCTCAAAGCACAAAGAGTGGAAGCGGTTATGTGATACAGTGCAACATCGCATTGAATCTTCCAGAAGGTCAAAGTTTCTCAGAAGAGGTTGCGAAAGATCACATGGCTCTACTTGGTTCTGTGTTGCTATCTTATGAAGGTTTAGTGGCTGGAAGGATCGGGAATCCTATGCTTACCAAGGAGGATTACGATCAGATAGACGCCGAAGAAATGGAATTGATGGACATTAAATGATGTCTAGCTAGTGTTCTTAGATGTGCTGAAAAGTTCAAACTGATTACTGGGAGAAATAACTTTCTTGATGCACATGTGTCTACTTTAGGTTTTGATAAATCTAAAGTTACTTGTTTTCGATGCAGGGAGAAAGGCCATTTCAAGAGGGAATGCAAAAACAGAGAAGCTAGTGGAGCTCAGAATCCGTTCGGAAAAGACGATTACTACCAGAAAGCCATATATCAGCAAGTTGGTCAACAACAACAGCAAGAACCGCAGGTGGCTCATGGTAGAAGAATTGAGGATTCAAAGAGAGCGTGTTTGGTGGATTTTAACTGGAACAATTACATATCATCTGAAAGCAAAGTCTGTTTAGTCAATCAAGATGATGAAAGGCTACCTGAAAGCTTTAGCTGGGATATGTTTGTTGATGAAAAGGGAGATTTTAAAGCATTCATTGCAAAAATTGTTAGAGAACCAGATATGTTTACCACATGGATGAAGTCTATTGGTGAGACTGTGAAGAATGTGGAGAAAGAGTCTGTTACATCTGATCAAAGCTCAGAAAGTGATGATGAGAATTCACAAAGTTCAGATGAAAGTGATGTTAGTTCAGAAAAGGAAATTGTTTTTGATCAAACTCCGTTTGATTCTGGTTCATCGGATGATAATTCAGAAAAATCTGTACAGTTTGATCAGTCACCAACTGATGATAGTAGTAGTGAAGATGAGGTAGAAAAACATATTAACATTGCTAAATCTCATTTATCTCCTGAAAGTTTTCATTTCTATTTTGCAGATCGCTTGGAGAAACTGATCGAAAAACGAGCTGCAAAAGAATAACAGAAAATGAAGGTTGAAAGTGTTGTTCAAAATGAAGAAGTGAAAAATGTTGCTAAGGAAATAGTTGAGACTAAGCAAGTGAAAGAAGAAGAAAAGGTGACTGAAGCTGAGAAAGTCATCGTAGTAGAAAAAGTCATAGAAGTTGAAAAGATTGTAGAGGTTGTCAAGCCTTGCTTAAAGTGTTTAGAACCCTGCAAAGATTGTGCAGCAAAAGATGAGATGATAGCTAAGTATGAAAAGAAAAAGGAGCAGTTATTGTTCAACCTCAACTATGTGAAAGAATCTTATGATGTCTTAAACAGAACAGTAACTGGTCTTCAAAAGACAAACTCTGAAAGAGAACAAGATTTGACAATGATGAATGCTGTTATGATGACTAAACAGAAAGCTATCAACTTCTACATCGAGGAGAGTGCAAAATGGAAGCAAGAGTTGGAAACAGAGAAAATTGAGAATGAGAGAATTAGACGTTTATTGCAAAGTTATTCTAGCTCTGATTATCTCATTGATAGAATTTATCCGACTGTTGCAGGTATGGAAGCTTTCCAAGATGAGAAGACAAAGAAAAAGGATACTGGTAAGAAACCGACTGTTAGCTATAACAAGTGTCCGCCTCCAATATGGGAAGGGTATTCTCCTAGAAAACCAAACGAGGAGCAACTTGAAAAAGCGGTCAATATAAAGCTTAAAACCGATACAACTGATGAACTACCAGAAACTATTGACGTTACTTACACATCGTCTGACACTGATCATGAGTCCGAGTTAATCAAAAAGGTGGTCGATCAGGTGTTGGATACTGATGAGGAGTCTGAGTCAATGTCAGAGTCTGGATGTTCATGTCCATCGGTCAATGGTCCAAAACCGTCGGTTAAACGGTCTTACAGTGAAGAATTTTTGTTATCAAAAGCAAATTTGGATGATGAAACATTTGAAGTCGCATACACTTTAAATGATTCTGACAAATTATACTCTGACAAAGAGTTTCCAATAAGAAGTGTCAGATTTGAATTGATCAAAAAGGTTTTCAAAAAGACAGAAATTAATATTTCTGAAATAAAAGATTTAAATCTTACTGGAAAACCTAAAAGGTACACTTCAAGAGTTCAACAACGTTTAAACAAGAAAAAAGGTTACAATTCTGGTTCTGGTTTTCAAAAGAAAACAAACCATAATGGTAGCTACAAAAAGAAAGGTTTAGGTTTTATTCCACCAGAAAACTATAAAAATGAGAAAAATTCTAAAACAAAAACAGAATTTATTTCAGGTGGAAGTACAGAAGAGGAACAGAAGAAACCGTTCTGGAAACAATCAAACCAGGAGTTTCTTGCTGAGAAGAAAAGGAATGGAACTAGAGTGTTTCATCCTAAAGAGACTCGAACCTGTTTCAAGTGCAATGAAGCTGGTCACATTGCATGGAACTGTGCGAAAAATGCTAAAACAAAACAGGGAGTTTCTGGAAAACTCAAAGAAAAAGTTGTTGATGTTGAACCACCAACTGAAAACTTCAAAGTTTTTGAAAATTCCATTCATGAAGTTGGTGAATGTTCTAAGAAAAATTTGTACAAAAAGAAAGGAAAAGACAACCAAGTGTGGGTTGTTAAGAAAGTTGATGATAAAGTCGGCGATGAATCTGGTTCCACAAAGCCAGAAGAGCCACAGGTTGAGACAAAAGATTCAGTGAATGATGATGAATTTCCATCACTGAAATTTGAAGAAATTAAAAAGAATGTTGGTAAGGTTGAAATCTCGGATCAGTTTTACTCCGAGAAAAATGAGTTTGATGTCGAGAAAACATTCAATGGGAATGTTAAGAAAATTTTTAGGAAAATGCTTGATGGGAAAGCTAAAGGGGTTAAAGATTCCTATGAAACTAAAAAGGCAACATATAACCCTACTGAGCAAGAATTAAAAACCCTCAAGTCTGAAAAGACTTGGGTGGAAATTCTTTTCCCTTGAAGTCTTAGGACTACGCCGGAGATCCCAAGTTTGTAATCGTGGATCAGGAATCGGCATCATTCTTGTTTTTAAACAGTTTGTATGAAATTTGCTCAAATTGTTGAAATTTTACAGGATGAAGGACTATGCCGGAGCTTCCAGGTTGGTAATTGCGAAGCAGGAATCAGTATCCAAGTCGGTAAAATGGTTTATGTAGACGTAATATTCCTACATATGGTACATGTGTTTGTGTTTTTACAAGTGGTAAGAGGTGAGATCTTACAAGTGATTATTCAAGGTCATTAATTTGAACTTGATGTAATCTTTATACATGTGGTTAAACAGACAAGATGATGAACCATATCCCAGTACTTAACAAGTGGTAAACCTACAAGTGATAAAAACAAACTCATTTTCCGGAAAAATCATTATGATTAAAACAAACTTAAGTGTTTTGAAATCTAAATGAGAAAATGGTTTATTGAAAGGGGGAGTTCGGATTGTTTATGCCTAAGTGGATGGCGAATTGATGCAATTCGATGTCAGTTGTTAAGTTTCTGTATAGTTTGTTTTTCATGTTGTTTTAGAAGTGGGTCAAGAGCTTAGTTTGTTTACAATTTTTTTTAATGTGTTTGCATTTTAGGGGGAGTAGAAAATTTCAGAAAATACAAAAACATTAGAAAATTTGAAAAAGCCAAAAACATGATAAAATGAAAAATGAGTTTTGTTGTACAAAAGAGGAAATGATAGTATATCAGTGGACTGTCACAACATGCTAAAGAATTGGAATGTAAAATGTGATAGACAATCTCACTGTGGATATGCCAGTAGGTTTTTGCACATTTAGTAAATTGTGACGAGATATAAACCTAAAAATTCAAACTTGCTTAATTCGTGGGTAACAACTTCTTGGATATATGGGTAACCCCCGAAATCTTGTTTGAAAGGTCCCTCTGTGACAACTCGAACTTTAGACATGCTTTGATGTAACGTTACGTGCTCATGAGAACTGAATTATATGATTTAAATGAATGTTATGATGTTATTTGTTATGTGTGTATGTATGTTATGTGTTGCACGAGCCGAAATTTCATAAACCGGTCACACAAGCCCTTTGGGCCACACTTGAATTCGGACTCCATGAGGTAACCGAGTTGGGCTCGGCCCACCCCCCACTCGCAACACACAAAACCGGAACAAGGGACTTGTTTTACCACTTTTGCAATTCACAAACACACACACAAAACCCTAGCTAGTTCTCTCTCTCGGCTTGCTTGGAACCCGACGGCACACACACACTTTGAAGCTTGTGAAACGAATCGATCCTCTACCTTCAATCCAACCGGTTAGTGCTTGATAATTTGGTTGCTTGTTAAATGGTTATCGTATGATTTTTGTATGTTGGTGTTTGCTTAACCGAGAATTCTTGTTAATGTATTGATTGGGATGTTAATTGGTGAATGCTTTGTTAAATCGGCTCTTATGTATGTTCATGCAAATCGGATGTATGATGTTATTCAAATAGCGAGATGCTTGTTAAATCGGTTAACATGATATATGTTTGGATTGTGTGTATGATAATATTAGATTAAACGATTGAGGATCGGCTAGCATAGATTGTTCCCGAAAGGTTGGTTTGATGATTCGTTTTGGATTTTCATGACCTAGGTTGCATGTTAGTTTATGGAATTAGGTATCACATGATCCGATTACATGTTCTGCACAAGATTGGTTAATTGTTCTTGAATTGATGTTGATTATGAACATACTTGATTATAGATTAATTGTTGATTTGATCTGTTTCCGAAACTGACCAAACTGTTAGCTGAAATCACGGATAAGTCAATGCAGGATTTATGGAAACCAGTTACACAGCCGGTTGCGACTCAGATTGCGAGTCGAAACCTCCCCGTCTCGACTCGAAACCACAAACAGCACCAGCCGAAACCACGGTTGCGAGTCCCGTTGCGACTCGTAACCAGACCATGATGAACCGAGATCTCCATTGCGACTCGCAACCAGCTGTTGCGACTCGTAATCTCCGGTTGCGACTCGAGATCTCCGTTGCGACTCGAGACCACCCTTTACACGCACACTGTTGGGCCTTCACTGTCACGGGCCCAATCTATTGAGCCCAACGATTTGAATTGTGGACTGTTTATTAATGGACTTGTATGTGTTTGCTATTTGGGCCGATTGAGAATCTGGATTGTTTTGTTATTGGGCTGCTTATGTCATTGGGCCGGGTATGAATGGACTTAGAACAATTGGATCCTCACATGCTATGTCTTATCTGTTTACGTGCGTACATGTTTGCCGTGACTATACGTGATTACTATATACGTGCTATATACGAACCTGACTCGTATAATAACCATGATAGGACGTGAGTGATCATTTACTTGCTACTTGTACTTTCTGTGTATCTGCCGAGCAAACCAAGGTGAGTTCACACAGCCAAGGCATGGGATTCCCGGGTTGGGAATTGGGTTGGATATGATGAATAAGGAATGATTACTCGTACTTACGCATATACCAGACTATAGACCATCGTCCTCAGGTTAGTCAGGACACGTTACGTAAAGCCTACGTAACCCAGATCTTTTGCCATATGTCTCCCGGGTCGGGAAGGACACGTTACGTAAAGCCTACGTAACCCAATACCATCTACTGGCTTCCAGGTCGGAAGGCCACGCTGCGTAAAGCCTACGTAGCCCCACGCGTACCATTGTCCTCGGGGAAGGGCACGTCACGTAAAGCCTACGTGACCCTGTACGTTTTCCTGTTCTCGGTAAAGAAGAACACATGGTCGGAAGTTAGTCTAGTAAGTACCGTTAATGAGAAGCCCTCATTAGCCAGGATGAACATGGGAAACCCCCACTTTTAGTACACACTAGTATGGGAAGCCCCCACTAGCTATACTTATGCATGTTATGAACTTACTTTCTGTGAACTCGCTCAACTAGTTTGTTGATTATTTGCTGCATGCCTTGCAGGACCTTAGGTATACTTGGGAGCTTGCACAGGGAAGGAGCAGGTCGTTGTGGGCAGATGGATCGTTAATGATGTCGAACTCATAACTCGTTTTGAATTTACTTTACTATGCTTCCGCTACTTAAAACAGTATTTGGTTTTGAAACATCAATCATGTCATGGTGACTTACGTTAATTACTTTTATTATTATTAAATGCTATGTTTGATATGATTGATGGCTTGATCCTGGTCAGTCACGCTCCCAAGCGGTGGTATTCCGCGGGTGGATTTTGGGGGTGTGACACCCTCTTTCTGAGATACTAGGTCTTTATACTCAGTGATATCTGGGGTATTATTCCGGGACTTCTGCTGAATGGAAGTTCGGACATAGTCCCCGAATAATACTTTCTGCAAAAGCTTGCAAAAGCTCGCCCTCAGCAAGTTGATGAAACAATAAAATTGATAGTCACTGCTGTTGAAATCAAAAGATCCTCTAAAGGGGACACACCAAAAGTCGAAGTCGTCATCTCTCTGCGTATACGGAAGTATCGACCTGAGCTCTCACGGCCCTCGCACCTAACCCTTTACAGATATCATTTGTGGTATACTCACCTTTAAGACTGAATATTGGGATCTGGATACGGGAGTATATTCAAGTAGTGGGAGACATGAATAAGTTTAAGTTCTTAAAACATTAATATCGTATCTCGGACCAATTGAATTTTGTGTGAAAATTTAAGTGGACAAATATACTGACAATCTAGGTGAATTGTTTAGAACTTAAAATGTAATCAAGCTTAACGGTGTTAGTGACATGTCTCAAAAACTGATATGATCCTCTTACACAAACTCACAAAAATATTGTCTGTAAATATTTCTTTTATGCATTTTACTTTCTTTCAGAAAATCCAAAAAGTTTTTGTGTGTGTTTTAGCATAAATTTTGAAAAATACAAAAAGATTTTCGACAACTGATATTGAAAAGCTGATTTTCAAAATTCCAAGTGCTAAACATGATGTCCATGTGGTGAGGGGAAGTGTGTGTTTGAAATCAAAATGTTTTCAAAATATTTTCTTTCAATTGGTTCATCATATGTAGTTTGATCTGAGAGAGAGTTAGTGTTCGTGCATATGCCTCGATATTTTAAAAGTGAGAAATTTACTTTGAGGTAGAGTTTATGCAGGGATAGTTTGAGCCAAGTCAATCGATCCTGAAACTAGAAGAGAGCCAAGTTTCGATCTTGGAACAATCTCCTAAAGAGAAAGGTTTCGATTCTGTAGACAAAGCTAAAGTCAGGTTGATCGATCCTAAGAAGCTTATGTGTTAGAGAGCCAGGTTACGATACCTGAGGACTCTGATTGAAGAAAGCCAGGACAATGATTGATGTGTGTAAAATGCAACATATAAATTACATCAAATGAGGCATAAAACTAACCCTTTTTAAGTACTAATGTTGGAAAAAGTGTGCTTTTGTCTTCCTTTTGTATTTTCAGGGTTAAAAGAGCTTAAATGAACAAAAGAAGCAAAAATGCAGCCAAATCCAACATAAATACAAAGAAAAGGAAGAAACGTGGCATGCCCGACTCCTAGACAGCATCTCCCAAAGCAAAAACAAGAAGAAAGCTGAGCATGGGGATGTGCCCAGCTGAGCATGGGGCTGTGCCCAGCTGAACACGGGGCAGTGTCCAGCGGACACGGGGCGTGTCCAGCTCAACACGGGGCCGTGCTCAGTGAGCACGGGGCAGTGTCCAGGATGGTCAGCCCTGGCACAAAAGACAAAGTGGTAGAAGCTTCTATTGCCCACCACGGGGCCGTGCCCAGCGGACACGGGGGCGTGGTCAGAGTGCTGCAGGTGCATTTATTGTAATTCTGAATTACAATTAATGAAGAAAGAGAGTGTCAGACGGGCACGGGGGCGTGTCCAGCGGACACGGGGCCGTGCCCAGGCTTCTGTTCAGCCTATAAATAGAGGAGCTTGGTTTCATTCTCTCTCATCCCTTGGCACACCACCTCTCTCACACTTCATCCACCACCCACCACCACCATAACATCATCATCCACCACCATCATCCATTGTCCATCATAGAGTGTGTGAGTCGTCTCGGGATCCAAGATTGATCGTAAGAGTTCTTGACAATCAAGGCCATGTTTGCCTAAGTCTCTTACATCACTTGGTGAAGACAAGTGTTTAGTATAATACTTTTTATTTTTAATCTTTTGCACTTTTTATTTGGTTTTGTATTAATGACTTTAATAACTAGTTACTTATGTTGAAGGTGATCTTTCCTTATCGTTTGTCCGTGGTGTCTTGGCATTATTTTACTGTCTATATAAAATAAAAGATTTTCACCATTCATATCTCCACGGTCTATATGGAGGTATGTTGGCTACCTGGTCGGGGGTTAAGGGAACGGTTTGGTAAGGGTCTTGCCCTTGTTCAGCGTTTAGAGGTCCTGCTTGGGACCTGGGTCAAATTTAGTAGGGTCTCCTTCAATGCCCATAGGTATTGGATGGCGGGGATCCAAACTCTTTGACCCCCTCATAAGCTAACTACTATTAATACTATAACCCGGCTATTTAGGACTGTATCCCTGCTGACTCAGACTACTTAGCCGAGGGTAACGTCGCCGCCAAAAGCGGGGCCTACCATAATTTGCATTAATAACTTAATTCATTATCTTTCAATAATCCAACCCTTTAGGATTGTATCCTTGCTGACTCAAACTACTGGGTTGAGGGTAACGTCACCTCCGAAAAAGGGGCCTACTACAATAACTAAGATAATCTCTTAAACAAGTGCAAAAGTGCGAAAATAATCAAAGGTTATACTAATACATTTGTCGGATCCAAGTGATTCATCTTGTCTATCTGTTTTTATTTTATTTTATTTTTCAGCATTTAGTTAGTTTTTATTTTTCTTAGTTTAAAACATTTTTCTAACTTTTTGATTTGATTAGACGTTGAGGATAAACCGGTATTAAAAGCTCTTGTGTCCTTGGACGACCTCGGTATCTTACCAACACTATACTACGTCCACGATGGGTGCACTTGCCCATATGTGTGTTTAGTGTTAGTGAATATCGTGTTTTATAAATTTAAAACTTGGCTAAAAGTGTAAAAAGGGCTTAAAAATATATCAAAAATTATATTACACTACACGCGCATCAAGTTTTTGGCGCCGTTGCCGGGGACACAAGGATTTTAAGAAAGCTTAAAATCGACGGCCTAATCAGTTTTTCAAAACATTTTTAAAACGCGCGCATTTTTCTGCATTTTAGTTTAGTTTTTGCATTTACAGTAGCTTGAACACGGGGCCGTGCTCACTGAACACGCCCCCGTGCTGCATATTTTAGAGTAGATACCCAGATACAGAGTCTGACCACGGGGCCGTGTTCACTCAACACGCCCCCGTGTTCAACGTGACCAGCTAATTTAATTAAAACGCCCAGATACAGTCTCTAAACACGGGGCCGTGTTCACCCAACACGGGGCCGTGTTCAGCTTCTGTTTCCGTCTTATTTTTGTTTTCTGGTCCCGAGACTCAGTTGTAGTCTGTTGAGTGATTCCTATGGATCAATACTCAAGAGATTACAACTACACCTATGATGAGGATGATTATAGAGGTAATTATTGCACTAATTGTCGTAATGCACACTCGGTTCAATATAATACTTCATATCAACCATCCAATTCATACAACCATTATGAGGAGCCCAGGTACGAGCCATCGACTTCATACACATCCTATGAAGACCAAAGGTATGAACCTCCTCCCTCATACTCGTATTTTGATGAACCAAGGTATGAGCCTTCATACTCATACTTTGAAGATTCAACATATGAGCCACCACCTTCATACTCTTATTATGAGGAACCATGGCGTGAACAACCCACCTCATATGAGTACTATGAAGAACAAAGTTTCGACCCTTATCCATCATATACTTACAATGAAGAACAATGGTGTGAACCATCTACTTCATATGAGTACTATGAGGAACCAAGGATCGAACAACCGGATTCAAGCTTAGAGGATCCAAATTCTTTCAATCTCACCGAAGTGACCAATAGGATATTAGAACACATTAAAACTATCGAACGTTGCATAAAAGAATCTCGCGCAAGAGAAGAGGAATCCCGCGCGAGAGAAGAGTTAAAAAGTAATAATAACGTAGAGATAGTTGAAAATGTAAAAATGGAAGAACAAGAAAGTGAAAAACAGACACATGAGTTAAACAACGAAAATGGTGAGTCCGAAAACGTTAAAATTCAAGAAGAGTCTAATTTAGAGGAAATTATTCTCTTATCACCTACTTACGAAAACCATTGTTTAATAACCCCTCATGCCAAGTTTTTAAAAGAGTTAAACACTAGTGCTAAAATTGAAGAAATGGTAAGTGTTAAGTTAACTAATGATCAAACCTCGCTAATAAAAGAAGATCCTTTTGAAATTAACATCACACCGGTTCCATGTTTCTTTCAAAATTCGTTTATTAGTAATGTCACTATTGATAAAGATCTTTGTGTTAACATAATGCCCAACTACATTTTTGAAAAGTTAAGTATTAGTGATTTTACTCCACTTCAAATACCCATTTTTCTATCCGATCGGAAAGTGCTAAAATCAATCGGTGTAGTTGAAGATGTTTTGGTTCAAACAAATCAAATGGTAATCCCAACCGAATTTGTCATCCTCGATGACGCTCCTTTAGTCTTGGGAAAACCTTTTGTAAAAACTCATGAAGCTTTGAAAAACCGGAAATTCAACAATCTACCTCTTCAATTAGGGGCATTCAAAAGGAGCATAGATCTTGAGCGCTCAATGAAATATCCTTTTGGCAATAATGATCCCCTAATTGAAGATGAGCCTGAACCACCCGATAAGGAGGGTCTAGCCAAGGACCCTTATAAACGTGGCGCACCACGGAGGCATTCCGCGGAACTATCCTTAGTTTTAGATTAGTTTAACTTTTATGCTTTCTAGTTTAGTTTTAATTTGCAGGAATAAAACACACTCGGGATGGTGAAGGATACTAAGGGAAGCTTGAACCAACACCCCATGCGCAAAAACAGAGCCTCTCGACAATTTTTCTTCATTACCGCAAGTTCAGCACGGGGCCGTGCTCACCCAACACGCCCCCGTGCCCAAAAATTTGCAGAAATGCCCAGTTAAGGTACCTGGACACGGGGCCGTGCTCATTGAACACGCCCCCGTGCCCAGCCTTTTGTTTACTTTTGGTACTGGCAGTCTGGACACAGGGCCGTGCTCAGCCAACACCACCCCGTGTTCAGCTACCCAGTAACATAAAATCTTGTTTTTAACCCACTTTTTCACATTCTAATCAACCGAAAATCTTATTTTTGGGACACATTGAGGACAATGTGTAATTTAAGTGTGGGGGGGATGCTAAACCCTTGAATTTTGCAAATCCTAATTACAAGCCTTACACAAAACTCTATTGGAACCGCTAAACACCCCAAATTTTTTCAAAAACTTTTCGTTTTTTTTTACTATTTGCTTGTCTTGGTTTGATTTGGAAATAACAAGTTCTAAAAAGGTTATATTTTTACAAATTTACAACCGATAGCGTCGTGATAATAAAGAACCAATATAAGAAAATTACGAAACGGCATGACAATCTTAGTTAAAATTTGATTATATATACTTGATCACATAAAAACCCATTCCCACAAAAGTGAGTTTTGAGCCTTTATTGAGCATACAAATATACATCTTTAAACCAAATGCTCATTTTTCATTTCTTGTGTGAATAGCCGCTTGGTTCTTACGACTCTAGAACTTGCCACGACGATACATTCCCGGTCCTTACCAACTAAAACCCGAGTAAGTAAATGATGGAGGCATTAGGACTAACCCCTTTTTATTTCTACACCATTAATTTTCTTTTTTTTTTACCACCTACCCAAAAATCCCCCTAGTTAACCCCTTTGAGCCTAAACCTTTTCGTTTCTTTCCCCAAAACAAACACCCTTTACCCACCAAAACCTTTTTCATTTTAAACCCTTTATTTTAGTAACAAAGCTCGGTTTTCTTGTGACACAAAAAAAAAAAAAAAAGAAAAAAAAAGAAAAAAGAAGAGATGAAGTTAGCAATAAACAAACAAGCTCATCAAACGAAACCTTGTTTGAAAAATGCTTCATTAGAATAAAAAAAAAGGAAGAAAAAAAAAAGAAGAAAAAAAAAAGAAGAAAAAAAAAAGAAGAAAAAAAAAAAAAAACAAAGTGTTTTACGAAAACCGACGCTTTTTACGCTTTTCGCCCTTTTCTACTAACCACTAACCCAACCACCTACCTTTAACCCAAGCCTAACCTTTCCCCCAAAAAAGTCCTCTTGATATTTACAAAGGTATATAGTTAAAAAGGAGGAGGATTGATTGCTTGGCAAGCTTATGGTAGGAGTAAGTTCCATGCCGCTCTCGAGTGATTCACTAAAAATACACCTTCGGCCGAGTGTTGAGTGATCCCCCGTGAGGTATGTGAACTTGTATATAAATGAAATTTTAAAGAGGCATGTTATGCCTAAATAAGTAATTTTTCTTATGAAACGTTCTAAATAAATCATAACGAATAGGAATGTAAATAGTATAAAAATAAAACCGAATAAAGATCTTGGATTCCCGACACTCAAGACAAGCAAAAAACCTTCTCTTCTACCCATTCCATTTGGGAGTGTAAGCCACATATTAAAGAGTTTTGCTTGAGGACAAGCAAAGATTCAAGTGTGGGGGTATTTGATGTGTGTAAAATGCAACATATAAATTACATCAAATGAGGCATAAAACTAACCCTTTTTAAGTACTAATGTTGGAAAAAGTGTGCTTTTGTCTTCCTTTTGTATTTTCAGGGTTAAAAGAGCTTAAATGAACAAAAGAAGCAAAAATGCAGCCAAATCCAACATAAATACAAAGAAAAGGAAGAAACGTGGCATGCCCGACTCCTAGACAGCATCTCCCAAAGCAAAAACAAGAAGAAAGCTGAGCATGGGGATGTGCCCAGCTGAGCATGGGGCTGTGCCCAGCTGAACACGGGGCAGTGTCCAGCGGACACGGGGCGTGTCCAGCTCAACACGGGGCCGTGCTCAGTGAGCACGGGGCAGTGTCCAGGATGGTCAGCCCTGGCACAAAAGACAAAGTGGTAGAAGCTTCTATTGCCCACCACGGGGCCGTGCCCAGCGGACACGGGGGCGTGGTCAGAGTGCTGCAGGTGCATTTATTGTAATTCTGAATTACAATTAATGAAGAAAGAGAGTGTCAGACGGGCACGGGGGCGTGTCCAGCGGACACGGGGCCGTGCCCAGGCTTCTGTTCAGCCTATAAATAGAGGAGCTTGGTTTCATTCTCTCTCATCCCTTGGCACACCACCTCTCTCACACTTCATCCACCACCCACCACCACCATAACATCATCATCCACCACCATCATCCATTGTCCATCATAGAGTGTGTGAGTCGTCTCGGGATCCAAGATTGATCGTAAGAGTTCTTGACAATCAAGGCCATGTTTGCCTAAGTCTCTTACATCACTTGGTGAAGACAAGTGTTTAGTATAATACTTTTTATTTTTAATCTTTTGCACTTTTTATTTGGTTTTGTATTAATGACTTTAATAACTAGTTACTTATGTTGAAGGTGATCTTTCCTTATCGTTTGTCCGTGGTGTCTTGGCATTATTTTACTGTCTATATAAAATAAAAGATTTTCACCATTCATATCTCCACGGTCTATATGGAGGTATGTTGGCTACCTGGTCGGGGGTTAAGGGAACGGTTTGGTAAGGGTCTTGCCCTTGTTCAGCGTTTAGAGGTCCTGCTTGGGACCTGGGTCAAATTTAGTAGGGTCTCCTTCAATGCCCATAGGTATTGGATGGCGGGGATCCAAACTCTTTGACCCCCTCATAAGCTAACTACTATTAATACTATAACCCGGCTATTTAGGACTGTATCCCTGCTGACTCAGACTACTTAGCCGAGGGTAACGTCGCCGCCAAAAGCGGGGCCTACCATAATTTGCATTAATAACTTAATTCATTATCTTTCAATAATCCAACCCTTTAGGATTGTATCCTTGCTGACTCAAACTACTGGGTTGAGGGTAACGTCACCTCCGAAAAAGGGGCCTACTACAATAACTAAGATAATCTCTTAAACAAGTGCAAAAGTGCGAAAATAATCAAAGGTTATACTAATACATTTGTCGGATCCAAGTGATTCATCTTGTCTATCTGTTTTTATTTTATTTTATTTTTCAGCATTTAGTTAGTTTTTATTTTTCTTAGTTTAAAACATTTTTCTAACTTTTTGATTTGATTAGACGTTGAGGATAAACCGGTATTAAAAGCTCTTGTGTCCTTGGACGACCTCGGTATCTTACCAACACTATACTACGTCCACGATGGGTGCACTTGCCCATATGTGTGTTTAGTGTTAGTGAATATCGTGTTTTATAAATTTAAAACTTGGCTAAAAGTGTAAAAAGGGCTTAAAAATATATCAAAAATTATATTACACTACACGCGCATCAATGATCATGATACTGTGAAAGTCAGAAGACGATCCTGAAGCTGATGATGCTGATGAACTTAAGGAATGCCAGCATATCGCTAGGGGGAGTCTGTAGATATGTGAAAATGAGAAGAGAAAGTGAAGCCCAGAGACTGATCAAGATTGAAGACTAGAAGACTCGACACTTACGACTCGTCAACATCTGAGGGGGAGTCTGTTGGTGCATACTGATACGCGCAAAATGCAACATATAAATTATATCAATTGTGGCATAAAACTAACCCTTTTTTAGTACTAATGTTGGAAAAAGTGTGCTTTTGTCTTCCTTTTGTATTTTCAGGATTAAATGAGCTAAAATTAACAAAAGAAGCAAAAAGACAGCAAAATCTAACATAAATACAAGAAAAGGGACAAAAGTGGATTGCCCGACCCCTCGACAGCATCCTCCCAAGCAAAACAAAGAAGGCAGAAGACTGAACACGCCCCGTGCTCAGCGAGCACGGGGCCGTGCCCAAGAAGCAGTAGAAAAGACAAACTAATAGAAGCTTCTATTGCCCACCACGGGGCCGTGCCCAGCAGACACGGGGGCGTGGTCAGAGTACTGCAGGCGCATTTATTGTAATTGCGAATTATAATTAATGAAGAGAGAGAGTGTGTCAGACGGACACGGGGCCGTGCCCAGCAGGCACGGGGCCGTGCTCAGGCTTCTGTTCAGCATATAAATAGGAGTGCTTGGAGCCATTTCAACTCATCCCTTGGCACACCACCTCTCTCACACTTCACCCACCAACCACCACCATCACAACACCATCATCCACACCATCATCCATTGTCCATCATAGAGTATGTGAGTCGTCTCGGGATCCAAGATTGATCGTAAGAGTTCTTGACAACCAAAGGCCATGTTTGCCTAAGCCTCTTACATCACTTGGTGAAGACAAGTGTCTAGTGTAATACTTTTTATTTTTAATCTTTTGCACTTTTTATTTGGTTTTGTATTAATGACTTTAATAACTAGATTCTTATGTTGAAGGTGATTCTTCCTTATCGTTTGTCCGTGGTGTCTTGACATTATTTTACTGTCTATATAAAATAAAAGATTTTCACCATTCATATCTCCACGGTCTATATGGATGTATGTTGGCTTCCTGGTCGGGGGTTAAGTGAACGGTTTGGTAAGAGTCTTGCCCATGTTCAGCGTTTAGAGGTCCTGCAAGGGACCTGGGTCAAATTTAGTAGGATCTCCTTCAATACCCAAAGGTATTGAATGGCGGGGATCCAAACTCTTTGACCCCCTCATAAGTTAAACTACTATTAATACTATAACCCGGCTATTTAGGACTGTATCCCTGCTGACTCAGACTACTTAGTCGAGGGTAACGTCACCTTCAAAAGAGGGGCCTACCATAATTTGCATTAATAACTTAATTAATTATCTTTCAATAATCCGACCCTTTAGGATTGTATCCTTGCTGACTCAAACTACTGGGTTGAGGGTAACGTCACCTTCAAAAGAGGGGCCTACTACAATAACTAAGATAATCTCTTAAACAAGTGCAAAAGTGCGAAAATAATCAAAGGTTACACTAACACACGAGTTGGATCCAAGTGATTCATCTTGTCTATCTGTTTTTATTTTTATTTTCAGCATTTTAGTTAGTTTTATTTTCTTAAGTTTTAAAATCTTTTCTAACATTTTGATTTGATTAGACGTTGAGGATAAACCGGTACTAAAAGCTCTTGTGTCCTTGGACGACCTCGGTATCTTACCAACACTATACTACGTCCACGATGGGTGCACTTTCCCATATGTGTGTGTAGTGTTAGTAAATATTGTGTTTTATAAATTTAAAACTTGGCAAAAAAAGGGTAAAAACGGCTTAAAATATATACCAAAAACATATACACACTAGCACGCATCAAGTTTTTGGCGCCATTGTTGGGGACACAAGGATTTTAAGAAAGTTAGGAATCAACGGCCTAATCATTTTTTTTCTTTTTATTTTTTCAGGATTTTTCTAGTTTTTCAGCTTCTGCAGAGTTCAGCACGGGCCGTGCCTGGTCGGACACGGGCCGTGCCCAGCAGTGTTACTGGTAGTTCTTAGTTTTCCGAGTTACAGAAGGCTGACCACGGGGCCGTGTCGGTACAACACGGGGCCGTGTCCAACTATCCAGTAACAAGGATCCGGAAAACAATCACTGTAACTCCGACCACGGGCCGTGTTCACTGAGCACGGGGCCGTGGTGAACCTTCTGACCAACATTCTTTTATGTTTTTGTTGCAGGACTTGGAACCCGACGCCATCTCTACGTAGTGTATGAGCTCCAGTTCTAATAAAGACATAAAAGAACCTCTAGAAGAACCCAAACGCTTTCTCAGAAAAAGACTAAAAGCTAAAAACCAAGAGAAGGTTTCGGGGAACCTACTTCCAATGGCGGACCAACGTACCCTCATGGATTATCTACGACCCATCGTAGGTAATCTCGGCGCCGCGATCAATGCACCGGATGTTGAAGCCAATAACTTCGAACTTCGGCCGCATTTGATACAGATGCTTCAAAACTCTACAACCTTCCATGGGCTTGCGGACGAGGATCCCCATCTACATATTACTAATTTCTTAGAAATATGTGATACTTTTTGGATCAATGGAGCATCAAATGACGCCATCCGCCTCCGAATGTTTCCTTTTTCACTAAAAGACTGAGCAAAGGCTTGGCTTAACGCCCTCCCAGCTGGATTGGTAAACACCTGGGATGAACTAGCCCAAAAATTTCTATATAAGTATTTCCCTCCCGCTAAAACGGCTAAATTAATGACTGAAATTAATACCTATTCACAAGAAGACGGGGAATTCTTATATGAAACTTGGGAAAGGTTCAAGGAGCTTTTGCGAAAGTGTCCTTATCACGGTCTTGCGATATGGCAACAAGTATCCACTTTCTATAATGGGTTGTTGCCACCCACAAGACAAACACTTGACTCTAGCTCCGGGGGACTTTTAGGTAATCGCCGCCCGCATGAAATATATAATCAAATTGAGGAAATTGCTCAAACCAACTTCCAGTGGCACACTCCCCGAGGCAATAAATCTATTGCCCCGGGCGCCCATAAGGTTGATGAAAGCACCTCTTTACAAGCCCAAATCGAGGCCCTTTCTTCTAAAACTAAAAAGTTAGAGATGACAAAAACAGTCTCGGTTATGGCTTGTGATGGGTGTGGTGGGCCACATGAAAATTGGAGTTGTATGAAAGAAACAGATGATCAAACAGAATCAGTAAACTACATTGATAATAGACCTAGGTCGCCTGGTCCCCCAACAGGCACCTACAACCAAGGATGGCGAAATCACCCTAACCTTGGTTGGAGAGAACCCGGCAATAGTAGTAACCAACAAAATCAACGAACAAACTTTCAACAACCAAGAAATGAGTCTCAAAATTTCCCTCAACAACAAGGTGGACGAGAAAGGCTTGAAGATACTATATCTCGCCTTATCTCCGACACTGAAAAGAAAAACTCGGATAGGTTTCTACAATTAGAATCAAATTTTAGAAATCAACAAGCTAGTATACAAAACATCGAAAAACAAATAAATCAACTAGCCCAAAATTTCTCCGAGAGACCGCAAGGCGCGTTACCAAGTAATACCAAAACAAACCCAAAGGCGCAAGTTCATCTCATCACCTTACAGAACCGTACCGTGGGTCCCGCGGAAGGGCCACCGCCTACTGAGGAGATCACATCACCGCCCCATCAAGAGAAGGTTACTCCCCCACCATCAGAGCCCACCAAGGCTCCTCCGGTTCCGTAGCCCGGTAGGTTAATCCGTCAAAAGACCAATGAGCAATTCACAAAATTCGAAAGTCTACTAAAACAATTGCATGTCAACATTCCTTTCATTGACGTCCTAACCCAAATGCCTAAATACTCTAAGTTCATGAGGGACTTCCTCACTCATAAAAGGAAAATTGAAACATTGCAATTACTTAACTTAGGCGAAGAATGCTCTGCCCTCGTACTCAACTAACTCCCCCAAAAGAAAATTGATCCCGGAAGCTTCACAATTCCTTGCTCGATCGGGGACTCCCCCGTTCGTAATGCACTAGCCGACCTTGGGGCTAGCATTAACCTCATGCCCGCATCAATGTTCAAAAGACTCGGCCTAGGAAAAACGAGTCCTATAAAAATGAGTATACAACTTGCTGATCGATCCGTCAAATTCCCGCAAGGTGTCATTGAAAATCTCCTAGTCAAGGTCGACAATTTCGTCTACCCGGCCGACTTTGTCATACTCGATATGGAAGAAGACACCGAAGTCCCCCTCATACTAGGGAGACCATTTCTCGCCACCGCACAAGCAGTGGTGGACATGAATGACGGAACATTCACTTTAAAATATGGGGATAATGAAGTAAAGTTCGGGGTTGGGAAGAGAATAGAGGACGATGACCCGGTCAATTACATGAAGGTTATTGATTCGAGTTTGGATGATGCTCTCCGACGGTGCAACATGGGATGCAAAACATCCCGCTCGGAAAACATATAACCTCGCCTTGGGTCTAGCCAAGGAGCCTTATAAATGTGGCGCACCACGGAGGCATTCCGCGGAACTATCCTTAGTTTAGTTTAATCTTTTAGTTTTAATTTGCAGGAATAAAACACACTCAGGATAGTCAAGGATAACAAGAGAAACGAGAAACATGGCCCCATGCACGAAAACAGGGCCATCCGACAACAATTTCTTCATTACAGTAAGCTCAGCACGGGCCGTGTCCAGCCAACACGGCCCCATGCTGAACATCCTGCAGAAAATTGCCCAGTTCAGGTAACTGGACACGGGCCGTGTTCACTGAACACGCCCCCGTGTCCAGGCTTCTGTTTCTTTTCTTTAATTTTTGTTACTGGCACCTGAACACGGGGCCGTGCCCGGTCACCACGGGGCCGTATCCAGACTGCCAGTAACATAAAATTTTGCTTTTAACACCATTTTACACATTCAATCAACCTAAAAACTTATTTTTGGGACACATTGAGGACAATGTGTAATTTAAGTGTGGGGGGGGATGCTAAAACCTTGAATTTTGCAAGTCCTACTAACAAGCCTTACACAAAACTCTATTGGAACCGCTAATCACCCCAAAATTTTTTCAAAAATTTTCAGTTTTTTTTTTTTTTTTTACTTGTCTAAGTTTAAGTTGGGAATTCTAATTCTAACAAGGTTATATTCTTACAAATTTACAACCGATAGCGTCGTGATAAAAAGAACCAACATAAGAAAATTATGAAACGGCATGATATGCTTAGTTAAAATTTGATTATATATACTTGATCACGTAAAAACCCATTCCCACAAAAGTGAGTTTTGAGCCTTTATAGAGCATACAAATATATATCTTTACACTAAATGCTCATTTTTCGTTTCTTGTGTGAATAGCCGCCTGGTTCTTACGACTCTAGAACTTGCCACGATAATTCATTCCCGGTCCTTACCAACTTAAACCCAAGTAAGTAAATGATCGAGGCATTAGGACTAACCCTTTTTCTTTCAACACCATTATTTTCATTTTTCTTTTCACCTACCCAAAAAAATTCCTCCTAGTTAACCCTTTTGAGCCTAAACCTTTTCATTTCTTAACCCAAAACCCTTTTACCCACCAAAATCCCTTTTTCATTTTTAACCCCTTATTTTAGTAACAAAGCTTGGTTTTTGTGTGACTCTTGAAAAAAAAAATATGAATGATGATGAAGTTGGAATAAACAAACAAAGCTCCTCAAACAAAAGCTTATTTGAATAAATACCTCATTAAAAATAAAAAGTCACAAAAACAAAATGTTTTACGAAAACCAATGCTTTTTACGCCTTTCGCCCTTTTCAACTAACCACTAACCCAACCACCCACCTTTAGCCCAAGCCTAACCATTCACCCAAAAAGTCCTCTTGATATTTACAAAGGTATAAAGTTAAAAAGGAGGAGGATTGATTGCTTGGCAAGCTTATGGTAGAAATAAGTTCCATGCCGCTCTCGAGTGATTCACTAAAAATACACCTTCGGCCGAGTGTGAGTGATTTCCCCCGTGAGGTAGGTGAACTTGTATATAAATGGAATTTTAAAAAGGTATGTTATGCCTTAATAAATCATTTATCTTATGAAATGTTTTTAATAAATCAAGACGAATAGGATTGTAAATAAATAAAAATAAAACCTAAACTATCTTGGAAAATCCCGACACTCTATGAGAAGCCCAAAAAACCTTCTCTTCTACCCATTCCATTTGGGAGTAAATAAAGCCACATTATAAAGAGTTTTGTTTGAGGACAAGCAAAGATTCAAGTGTGGGGGTATTTGATACGCGCAAAATGCAACATATAAATTATATCAATTATGGCATAAAACTAACCCTTTTTTAGTACTAATGTTGGAAAAAGTGTGCTTTTGTCTTCCTTTTGTATTTTCAGGATTAAATGAGCTCAAATTAACAAAAGAATCAACAAGACAGCAAAATCTAACATAAATACAAGAAAAGGGACAAAAGTGGATTGCCCGACCCCTCGACAGCATCCTCCCAAGCAAAACAAAGAAGGCAGAAGACTGAACACGCCTCGTGCTCAGCGAGCACGGGGCCGTGCCCAAGAAGCAGCAGAAAAGACAAACTAATAGAAGCTTCTATTGCCCACCACGGGGCCGTGCCCAGCGGACACGGGGGCGTGGTCAGAGTACTGCAGGCGCATTTATTGTAATTGCGAATTACAATTAATGAAGAGAGAGAGTGTCAGACGGACACGGGGCCGTGCCCAGCGGGCACGGGCCCGTGCCCAGGCTTCTGTTCAGCGTATAAATAGGAGTGGTTAGAGCCATTTCAACTCATCCCTTGGCACACCACCTCTCTCACACTTCACCCACCACCCACCACCATCACAACACCATCATCCACTACCATCATCCATTGTCCATCATAGAGTGTGTGAGTCGTTTCGGGATCCAAGATTGATCGTAAGAGTTCTTGACAACCAAAGGCCATGTTTTCCTAAGCCTCTTACATCACTTGGTGAAGACAAGTGTCTAGTGTAATACTTTTTATTTTTAATCTTTTGCACTTTTTATTTGGTTTTGTATTAATGACTTTAATAACTAGTTTCTTATGTTGAAGGTGATTCTTCCTTATCGTTTGTCCGTGGTGTCTTGACATTATTTTACTGTCTATATAAAATAAAAGATTTTCACCATTCATATCTCCACGGTCTATATGGAGGTATGTTGGCTACCTGGTGTCACACCCCGATTTCCACGTGTCACCGGTGGGCCCGGTGTGGGGTACAGTGACGTAGTTGGCATCGTCATAGACAATCAACACAATATTATAATGCACAGCGGAAGCAGAATAGAAACATTTCAACTTTTAAATAAAGTGTAATAATAAATATCACAGTAGTTGAAATGGATCCACAGGCGGATCAAATAAAATAGAAATAAATAGTTCAACAGATAAATGTCGTCCGAGTTTGCGAGACTATTGTGGACGCTCTCTAGGAAACAGCCAGCCTATTTCCGTATAGTACCTGCACTTAATCTTTTGGGAAAAATACGTCAGTTTACACTGGTAAATACAAATCAACCGACTCATTTTGAAAATGATTTAAAATTTATTTAAATGCACAAGGCATAAATATTTTTATTAACTTGGGATAATTATATAATATAAACTTGTGAACGAATTACATGCACTTATATCTCTGGTGGCCCGGGATCTACTGTCCGGGCTAGAGATTTAATTGACACACCACATCAAAGAGTTATACACGACGGGTGTACGCCTACACCCCGTGCTCTGGTCGTGGCCATCTCGTAAGAAAATGCCAAGGATATCCGGGACACGGTCAACAACCCCCCAAAGCCTTTTAAGTAAGACAAAACTGTTTAAACGAAGTCGCACAAGCTATTCAAGACTGAACACCTATAAGGAGCAGGACTTGTGCGCCCGATCAAGCGGTATTTTAAATACCGTACCCCAAGCCCGTATAGGGAAATTAAGTCAAAATGTATTTACCTGAGCAAGTATAAGTCACAAACGATAAGTGGTGGTAGCTTTTACCGGGCTTCCTAATCTGGAACAAAGGTTTATAATTAACCTA